>NC_060142.1:319376521-319678540 GCF_021461385.2 Schistocerca piceifrons | reverse complement strand
AAGTAGGCGAAGTTAAGAATTTCTACTTCCATGGAAGCAAAATAACCCAAGACAAACGAAGGAAGGAAGGAGTAAAAAGCAGACATACAGACAAAAGAACATCCTGCCCAGTCTACTACAACCAGAAACAGGCCTTAATTTTAGAGGAAATTTCTGAGAATTTATTTTTGATGCACATAATTGTTTGTTATTGCACTGGGATCTTTGGGAGCACTGCGAAAAGAAGAGAATTGAAGCGTTTGACATGTAGTATTGTAGAAGGACGTTGAAAACTAGTTGGACAGACAAGCTAAGGAATTAAAGAGGACCGCCGCAGAATCGGCGAAGAAAAGAACGTATCGAAAACACTGAAAATAGGATGGAATAGAATGACAAGACATGTGTTAAGACATCGGGAAATAACTTACGTAGTACCAGAGAGAGACGGAGGAGAAGACAGAGACTGGAATTAATCTAAGAATAATTGAGACCGTTGGATGGAAATGGAATTGTGAGATGAAGAGTTTGGGTAGGAGGTGAACTACTGGCGGGGCGCATCAAACCATTCAGAAGACTGATGCCTCAAGGAAAGTAAAATCATAGCGAGATCACCAAGGATGCAGAACATGTCATAAAACAGGTAGGATCCTTGTGTTATTTTAAGAAGGTGACCAATCTATCATTTTACCTACTCGGAGCTTAAAAGCCTCTGATAAGCTGCTGCACATACTAAATACCGTTCATATCACGACGAACTGTGAGAGGACCGAGGATCGTGGTTACCACATAGTCTCTCAATATTTGAAACAAGTATTTCAACAGAGGTATAGCAGAATTGTCCTGTTATGGGACGACCAAATACGAAGTGCTCGTATTGAAAAGGGTGTAAGATAAGGATGTCGCCTTTCGCCCCTTCTGTTTAATCTATACATCGAGGAAGCAATGATGGAAATAAAAGAAAGGTTTAGAAGTGGAATTAAAATTCAAGGTTGAAGGATATCAATGATATGAATCGTTGATGACATTGCCATCGTGAGTGAAAGTGAAGGAAAAAAAAGTCTGCTTTTGATGTCCTCCATGCTGTCCGTCATTGGCTAATTCACTGTCTAGGTAGTAGAATTCCTTACCTTCGTCTACTTTGAGAAAATCAGTCCTGATGTTAAGTTTCTCGCTGTTCTCATTTCTGCTACTTCGCACTACCTTCGTCTTACTTCAATTTACTCTCAATCCATACTCTGTACTCATTGGACTTTTCATTCCGTTCAGCAGACCGGCAAGGGAACTTGCTGTTCCAACAGGACAATGCACGTCCGCATGTATCCCGTGCCACCCAACGTGCTCTAGAAGGTGTAAGTCAACTACCCTGGCCAGCAAGATCTCCGGATCTGTCCCCCATTGAGCATGTTTGGGACTGGATGAAGCGTCGTCTCACGCGGTCTGCACGTCCAGCACGAATGCTGGTCCAACTGAGGCGCCAGGTGGAAATGGCATGGCAACCGTTCCACAGGACTACATCCAGCATCTCTACGATCGTCTCCATGGGAGAATAGCAGCCTGCATTGCTGCGAAAGGTGGATATACACTGTACTAGTGCCGACATTGTGCATGCTCTGTTGCCTGTGTCTATGTGCCTGTGGTTCTGTCAGTGTGATCATGTGATGTATCTGACCCCAGGAATGTGTCAATAAAGTTTCCCCTTCCTGGGACAATGAATTCACGGTGTTCTTATTTCAATTTCCAGGAGTGTATATCGCCATATTTTCCAGACTAGGGATGAGTGCATCTTTTCTTTCCTAATAAGAAACATATTGCAGTTTCAGCTGATAAAATCAGTAAAGATTTTGATTAGCTTTTTTACAGGATTTTCAGAGGGCGAGAGCAGCACTGCAGCTGACAGCACATTGCAGCTACAAGGTAGGTGCCGCTGGCAGAGGAGCAAACTTGATGGTTCACCAGCTTGCATCCACTGTGAACTCGAGCAACCTTGAGTAATCTTTTGCTCATCTTGATACAAAAACTAACCATCCTCCACAGACTTGATTGTCATCCTAAATAGTACCGAACTTAGAACCGGAATCGGATGATTTGTCGTAATATTGGCCAACTTCACAGTGTATAAGTAAGAAAAATCTTGTAGAGAACCTTCTACTTAAATTTGGTATTGTTGTGTTTAGTGTTATTTCTGCTAAACTAGGACGTAATGAGTTATCTTGACAACTGTCCTGACATTGTCATGTCACAATCTATGTAAATTCGTGTACGTCTTTGGCAATAACTCTGTAATTAAGCAAACTGTGTATAGCTAAACACCGATGTGCTCCATCATAGAATAAGGGTCTACTCCTAACCCCAGTCATTTTTTCTAGTGACGCTAACACAATCACAGGGTGTCTTTGCTGACGTCTCGCAAACGTGAAAAGGAGTGGAGTGTCAGATAATGGCGACCCTGCCAGGATGGTAATTGATCTGCTAGGATGCAATTAGTCATATTAGAAGAAGCAATTAAAATTTGGTAAAAAAAATTTTTTTTGAAAAAAAAGTGAAAAAAGTGACAAGGTTACTCAATGTATGTGTCTGCATTGTGGTCAGACTACTGCTAATGTGTGACCCATAGAGTAGAAAAGATTGTATTAACCAGTAAAGAAAAATTTTTGTGTTTTGAGTAAAAGTAGCTTGTGCGTGACCTTTCTGGCGCGCGCGTAGTTATTCACGGCATTGTCGAGGTGGTTTGAATACCAACAAACTGTGATCGGCTTTTCTAATGATTTGTGAAAGGCACAAGAGACGTGTCAGGTCTTATAACTTCATGCTGACTAGAGCTCAGGCTCGCACGAATCGTGAAAGACAGAGGCTAGTTGGACGGTCTGAGATGGCGGACTTGCGTAGATAATCGCATATAGGGCAAACCGAAGATCTTGATAGGATAGAAAATGACGTACAACAAAATGAATCGAATGCAAGTCACGAAACCGAACGAAGTGTCAATGCAGAGGGAATGGTGGCAGTTTCGCGATCGGTATCTCAGGTTGAGACCGCACGACGCCGAGCAAATCTAGTGGTTCAAAAGTGGAATCAGAGGACGTGCAACTTCGGCTCGTTGAACAAAATCTTGAAATTCTGAATGAGTCGGGACAGTTTCCTACGGATAGAATTGTGGAAGTGCTTCAGGACTATGCAAAGAAGTCGGTGAGACGTCACATGAAAGACGCGAATGGCAAAATTTACATCAAATGGTGACAAATGACGATGGCGAAGAGTCTGATAGTACATTTGCAATCTTGAAGCAACTACTTACTGTTGTCAAGCAAACTAATGCAGAGTTAGCAGACTGAAAAACAGAAACAAATGCAGGATTAGCAGACTTAAAAACAGAAACAAATGCAGGGTTAGCAGACTTAAAAACAGAAAAAAATGCAGGGTTAGCAGACTTAAAAACCAAAACAAGTACAGGGTTGGTGGCTTTAAAAACCGAAAGGGCGAATTTAAAAGCTGAAACAAATGTGGCTCTGAGTGGCCTCAAATTTGAAACCAATGCTGGGTTCGAAAAAGTCCGCAAAGATCAGCAAAAGTTGCGAACAGAAGTTAATGAACAGTTCATTGAAATCCGGAAAGAGGCGAGAGACTCGCGCGAACCATTTCAATGGCTTATGGCCGATCAGAAAAAGATGCGTACTGACATTGACCATGTGCAGGATGCAATGTCTAATATCAACCAAACAGTCGATAATTTAGCATGTAAGGCGTCTGATAAGGTGTAACAAATCTTGGAAGAACTCAATGTCAGAAAACGTGTCACAAGAGCCGCGTTAAAAAGATTCTATACACGCATTGTAAATATCTCTTGAAAAATAAGCAGCAGTATGAACAGCTTCGTACAGAACTGAAACAGTGTATTCAGAACCGTAAATAAAGCAGCGTGAGGCGACGGAATCGGTAGTATCATCTGACATAGTGGTGGAAAACATGTCCAGAGATAACCAAGTCCGTTATGCAATCTTCTGTGTCAGTTGTGGAAACACAAAAAAAGTCATTAGATTCCACTTGTATGTCCACAAGATGTTGCGTGAGTATTTTCCGATCCGAATTAGAAGCAAATAATAGAAGTACAGTTGAGACAGCGAACCAAGTTATGTGCGTTCACAGCAGACAATGATGCGAGAAGCGGTGACGGCGCGCATACCAACAGAGCGGCAGCCGACCCTCCGAACGCACGCGAATGACGCCATAACGGAGCGGTTTACTGCGCCACGCATACCAAATTCTCAGTTTACGAGTTACAGTACAACAGGACATATACCGCAGGTCAATGTGAAGCAAGTACAAAGACAGAACATTGATCCAGTAAAACGGGAAATTTAAACATATCTTCCAGTCCGATACACGAGGAACGGTACGGTTTAGATAAATGCACACCACTGCATAGATGCGATGCTAGATGGGACTCAAATATGTCGTCTCAGAATCCAAATGTGGTAGTACGAATAAAGGAAAACATAACGCAATTGAAGGGAACAGAAAATGTTGCGAAAACACAAGCGCCATATGGTGCAAAGAAAAATTTGACAATTATCATTTTTGACAGTCAGAAAATTCCAACATTACAAAGAAAACGGGAACAGCTTACACCCCTGCACGTTTATACATCAGTTCCAAATCGGTTTACCAGAACATTGGCCACTTAGCCATAAACTTGATTTCATTTGTGGTCATATGGAAGACGCAATAGCGGAAACGATGCAGATAGTCGCTGCAAACTGTCAGTCGTACGAACAATTCAAGTCTGCATTCTTGGAGCGATACTGGTCCGCGGTAACCAAAAATGGTTCAAATGGCTCTGAGCACTATGCGACTTAACTTCTGAGGTCATCAGTCGCCTAGAACTTAGAACTAATTAAACCTAACTAACCTAAGGACATCACACACATCCATGCCCGAGGCAGGATTCGAACCTGCGACCGTAGCGGTCGCCCGGCTCCAGACTGTAGCGCCTAGAACCGCATGGCCACTCCGGCCGTCTCCGCGGTAACCCAAAAGAGGATAAAATATGAATTGTTGCAGAAGGCATAGTTTGAAAATTCGAGAGAAAAGAAGCCAGTTAGATTTTTTGAAGAAATGACGGAAAAGAGGCAGTGTTTAGACAGTCCACACATTGATGGGGAACTTATACGTATGTGCACAATGAAGTTACCCTTGCGTTATCAGCAATCGCTGGTTGGCAGAGCTGGAGATAATATACAGGCATTTAAAGGGATGTTAAGAGAACTTGAATTCACCTTCAGTGAAGATGACGCGAAGATACAACGTGCAGTGAGAGAAACCAATGGTAGGAGGAATAATAGCAACTGATAGGCCTTTAATAATGTTTACAATGGCAATAGTAATGTTGGGAAAGGTAATCGGTTTGGGAAGAATAGTAATCGTCCTTGGGATAGTAATAGCTATGGTTTTGGCAACTCACGCCGATCAAACAATAATTATGGTTTTTGGTAAGCTGCAGAATTACAATAATGGCATTGGTTCTAGAAATTATGGTGGTAACTAAAATTGGCAATATGATCACCATGCAAAAGAAGCAGGACGGTTTAGAGGTTTTCCATCATAAAACCTAAATTATTCGGGTGGAACTACAATACCTAGAACGCAGAAAGGTTGGGAGAATCAGACTTCAGGAGGACAACACACGCGAGATGAACTGGTACAGGGAGGCGAGTTGAGACCACCAAATCCTGGTAAAAAACAGAATTGACGAGATGTACGGGACGAAGGCCAGTCACAAGGGATTCAGTAGCCAAATGAAGTTGATTTTATAATTAAATATGTAAATAGACTTAGCTTTGATCAACAAGATTCTGAAGTGGGTTTAGGGGGTGATCAGATACAAATACCAGCATGCTGGGAGACAACTAACTGGGAATCGTCCGAGGATTCCTCATCCTCGTTCCTCACAAGTGTTTCAACAGTTAATGTAGGCAGTTGTACAAAAACTGATGATGACTAAATTGTGGAGTATGTAATTCATTTATACGAAACCGAGAGAGAAATGGTATGCCAAGAGGGTAATGCACCACTGGCAACACCAGTATTGATACCCAAGTCAGATGATGTATATAGGACAGGAACTTATCCGAAAAATAATTAATTTCCCATCAGTACCCATAGTACAACATCAACATCTAGTAAAATTGGCGATGAGCGATTTGAAGGCTGTGGAGTTAAATAGAAAGAACCGGGCGGACAAAACGGAAACCTCACGAGTATTTTCACTAGGACAAAAAGTACTTGTGAAAACCTACCATCTCTCTAGCAAGAAAAAACATCAGAGTCATCAATTCTTTTCGGTGAATAAAGGCCCTATGGATGTAAGTAAAGTGGTTCATGACAATGCAGTCGAATTGGTTAACCCAAAAACAGGAAAATCATAGGGCCCGCACCATGTGAGTCACTTAAAATTGTATAAAGGCTAAAACAGTAAATATTAACTCAACAAGAAAAATTAGATCTATCAAATATCCAGATTTCAATAAGAGCAAAATCTAGAAGTCAAAGAGTAGGGAAGCAAACAAAATGCATACAAATAAAAAAATTTTAATTTGTCCTTATTTCAATAAAGTAAATTGGTTAACTTTCCCAGTATATCAAAAGGATGTTTGCGAAGGAAGAACAATAAAATAAGAACTAAAGTAACTCTGCAAACGAAATGTGTTATGGGGAAAGAGTAGAAAGCAGGGAGAAAGATAGAGATTAGCATGTGGATAGTTTGACAAAGTAGTTGTAGATTCTCTCTTAAAATGTCATGTAAGGTAGAAAGAAGTTTACTTTTGTGGACAAAAGGAAGCCAAGAAATTAAGTGTGTAATGACTTAGGTAGGAAGGAAATATTCATTTGTGGTTTGTTCCGTTACGATGATGAACATTTAGTTGAGGAGATACTTTGGGGGAAAATGAGAAGCATTTATGATTGTGGAAGGTACCGCAAGCTGGTATTAAATGAAAATATGAGGGAAATAGATATATAATATTGTTAGGAGATAAGAATTAAGAGAGAGAACTGAATTATTAAGGAAAATGAGAAACATGTTATTTCTTAGAAGCATGTAGACAGAGGGATGTGAGTGTAACACAGAAATGATTTCAATAAGGAAGAGTATGATAAGGGGAGAAAGTAAAACAAAAGTTTACTGTTTAGAAGAAGGAGATAGGAATAACTACAGCTAATATAAGTACAAGCTCTAGAACAATGCAATAGGACAGTGGAGAAAATTTTTAAAAGGAAAAAAAGAGAGAGATTGTATTTTGAAGTTCTGTTACAGATGATGCCGAAAAGAAGAGATTGCAGAGAAAAAAAAGATGGATTTTGAGTTTTTATAATATGATATACCTGTAAATAAAGAAAAAAACAGACTTACTAGTACACTAACCTTCATCACCATCAGTTTTCCTCTTACTGTCGATCGTGAGGATGATGAGGAAACCATAACATTCATACTAATAGAAAAAATGGAGAAAGAAAATGCTGATATAGAATGAGGATAAAAGCTGTAAAGTTATGAAGGATCTTATGTATAGTTTAAATGTGGAAATTTTGTAAAGTCTCTTAGTAGTTTCGTTTTTATAAAGCTTGTAATGTATCTTAAAGGAGGAAAGGTTGTGAAAGATAGGTAGTAATACCATGTATATTAGAGAAATTTAGGGATGTAAGATGGACAATAGTGTGCACAATGTTGTATTATACATGACAATCTCAAGCACAATGCATCATCATTGCAGTCAGATCAACAGCAGAACTTAGTAGAGTGGTTAGGTATGAGAGGGAGGAACACTGAGTGTGGGTGCCTGGTACGTCAGCTTTCGAAATGACAGAAGAAAATGCCTTGGTGGAAGCAAATGTCCAAGAGGATAACACCTCTGAAGAAAAGTATGGGGATCTACTACGAATCCTGGATACCTTCAACATGTACCATGATGCAATTTTTATTCATGTGAAAGTCGCATACGATCTTCAGAATAACAGTTTTACTAAAGTGCTAGAGCCTCAGCGCTTCTTTCACAAACTGTTTATAGCAGCATAAGGAGATATGATGGATGTCCACCAAACTGCAATGGAGGCAGACATATTACATCAAGGACAAACAAATGTTTGAATTCACCGGAAGAAGGAGAGGTGCATTTCTGTAACCCAAGATGGCTGAAAATATCGTCAAACCATACGGAAGCCAGTACTGTGAAATATCCCTTAACACTCATGAGAGTAAGCAAAAGAACGATGGAAGGCTCTTCAATCTATCCTCATGAACGACCTGATACAATAAAGGATACACAATGATTTGAAAGAAAACACTGTAAGAACGGATTATACAATAATGAGGTTAAGCAGGTCTTAAATCCCAATTGCTGGTCCAGAGAAGAGTAAAGGCACAAGTGAGAAGATAGCAAGATGCAACAAGAAAACAAGACTCAACGCAGAAGATTAGGAAGAAAGAAGACCTGTACCAGAAGAAAGCTTGAAACCTTTCTAAATCCCTTTCCATACCAGACCATTATTCCATGTACCTACCAACAAAAAATCCAATTTTAACTGTTCTAGCAATACAAATGTTCTATATTCCTTATGGCAAATTACAAGACTTTCAGATATCACACTGAAAGATGGGAGATGACTATACGTATAGAAAACAGGAGACGAATTAACCAACGATGGATTGGCATAAAGATTCGAGCATTGATGAAGAACATAAGTTTTATGCAGCTAATTATAGATCTCTAACATAATTTCGCCATGGTTACATGCAGAATGGAACAAAGGCAACCAAGCATTCACAATACACTCAAACCTTCTGGAATCTTTCTCTCCGCCAACCGCCATTCCATACTTACAGAAGACTCGTCGAGATGCATGTAGATAAAGATGACAACTTCAATGAACCACGTAGAAAAGATATAAGAAAGACTGTCTGTGACATACTAGTATCAAATTAAACTGGAGAAAATTTTGCAAACACACAGACTTTGTTAGTGTTTAAAAAAATATTTAATTTTTGAAGAGTTTTGTGCAAGAAACAGATTTTTGCTAACAATACCCTTAAGTTTTAATCTTGACAGATCAGTACTATTTTCTTGTATTTTATATTTTTTTACAACACATCTAAGTAGAGAAAACCAAATGTTGATATTTTCTTTGGAGGCTAAGAGTCTCTAGTATGTAATGTGTTTGTTAAAATATAGGTTATGTAGAAAAAAGGGTTTTGCAGTTTCATGACATTAACTTAATATTTACAAGGTAATTAGTAGGATTAGATATTTAATATTTATTTAAAAGCTAATGAATAATTTAATTCTTCTGTAAAGTTATAACACATAGGTTTAAGATTTGTAGGGGATATAAATATGTTTCTAAATGGGATTGTGGTTGTAAAGTTATGAGAAGGGTGCTGTTAAGTATAAGGTAAATTAAGAAATTACTGTAAGAGATGAAACTTTCTTAAATTATAAATGCCATAGAAGCTACTAACAGATATAGAAATTAAGGTTGGGAATCAAACATAGGTACTGAAAAAAGCAGGGGGGGGGGATAATTTTAAATGAAGGTTTCCTCAACTTCAATACACAACCATCATCATTTAAGATAAGTGTTGATGTCAAAAAAATCAGTCTCAAATTTAAAAATCATGATTGGTACAAATTTAAAGAGAATCTCTAATTTGTTTATGTTTAAAATTAAAATATAGACAGCCATTGAATATTATTTAAATAATTGTATTAAATCAGAAAACTAGGAAAAACTTGTAAAATTTTGGAAAAGCATTACTTTATTGCTCAAATCAGTAGTTTATATTAAATCAGTTGTGGTGGAAAAATTACGAAAAAGTGACTGTTGGATTATGCCATATTAAAATAGAGAGTTAGTCAATAGATTGCTACATTCAGCAGTTGAGAACTATTTTGCACAGACTTCAATCAATTTCTCAACCACTGATTTACCCAGCACAAAACTGAACACGGAAGGAAGCAGATATGTAAGGTGCAAGCTTAAATGAATGTCAATTTCGCACCTTACATGAGATTTTATACGTTGTAACAAGTAGACGAATATGTCACCTGACATACTTCGGCGATAATGAGCAGATTTGCCTGTCAAAATGTACAGTATATAATGCAAAGGGATGACACTCGATTCGACAATATTAACACACCAAACCCAAATCCTGCATGTTAATGATTAAAAGGTGAAAAACATTGCTAGAAGACCGTTTTAGTTTGGGGGCAGACGTGAGTTGTGCCATCACGGCTCGAGTACAACAGAACGCTTCTAGAAGGGGTTGGTGACCTGCGGCAAGACGGACAACGAACGCGCGAACACGGCAGGCGATACATCGAGGGGACCATGTAGCCGTGTAGCACTGCTTGCGACGGAGAAATTCTTTAGAAAACTGCTTGCGACTTCGCCATGTATACTTGAACTATCACTGTCGGTGTTGGTTTGCTGTTGTTTCTGATAAGAACGACCCTGTCACTGAACTGTTCACAGTAACACACTCTCTGCCCTACCTTCCTATTCATAACGAATACTACTCCTGATATACTATTTTCTGCTTCTGTTGATATTACCCTACACTCATATGACCAGAAATCCTTGTCTTCTTTCCACTTCACTTCACTGACCCCTACTATATCTACACCGAGCCTTTTCTTTTCCCTTTTCAGATTTTCTAGTTTCCCTTCCACATTCAGGCTTCTGATATTCCCCGCCCCGAGTATTAGAAATTAATCCTTTCGTTGATTATTTAATCTTTTTCTCATGGTAACCTCCCCCTTGGCAGTCCCCTCCTGGCGATCGGAATGGGACCTATTGCAGAATCTTTTGCCAACGGAGAGATGATCATGACACTTCTTCAATTACAGGCCACATGTTGTGTGGAGACACGTTACCGGTCTTTAATGCAGTGATTTCCATTGCCTTTTGTATCCTCAGGCCGTTGACCATTGCTGATTCAACCGCCTTTAAGGGCAGTTTCCCACCCCTAGGACAAGAGAGTGCCCTGAACCTCTGTCCGCTCCTCCTCCCTCTTTGACAAGGCCGTTGGCAGAATGAGGTTGACGTTTTATGCCAGAAGTCTTCGGCCGCCAATGCTGATTATTAATCAGAATTTAAGTAGTGGCGTGATTCGAACCCTGCATTGAAGACGTTTTGATTATGAACCAAAGATTCTACCCCTAGACCATGGGAAAAGCAAAAAGGGTTTTCCTGGCCAAGAGAAGTTTACTAATATCAGCCTTAATTTGAGGAATAAATTTCTGAGAATGTGCTTTTGGAGTACAGCATTGTATATCAGTTAAACACGGACTGTGGGAAAGCCAGAACAGAAGAGAATCGAAGCATTTCAGATGTGGTGCTACAGACGAGGGTTGAAAATTAGGTGGACTGATAAGGTAAAGAATGAGAAGGTTCTGCACAAAATCGGAGAGGAATGGAATGTGTGGAAAACACTTATAAGGAGAAGGGACAGGTTGATAGGACATCTGTTAAGACATGAGGAAATGACTTCCATGGTAGTAGAGGGAGGTGTAGAGGGCAAAAACTCTAGAGTAAGACAGAGATTGGAATACATTCAGCAAATAACTGAGAACAGGGCTGTATGTGCTACTCTGAGATGAGGATGTTAACACGGGAGAGGTGTTCGGGGGGGGGGGGGGGGCGCAATCGAACCCCTCAGATGACCAAATAAAAAAAAACGTTACTCCTAACTTAATCCGTGGTAGACAACAATAGAGTTTTTTAATCATTTTACTGTATTTGACTTTACCAATCATACAACGATCTGCAGTGTATGACACATGCTCTTATTTGTTCTCGAAAACCATAGTAACACATATTCAAGTCACATGCTTCATTCCATACATAAAGCCATTGGCGAGATAGTCATGACATACTTGAACAACACTGACTGTGTTCATGATGTACTGTATCAAAATATGACCTACAAATTATGGAAACATAAAATATCAAATACAGAAACAACTGAATCAACAAACTGAAATTCCACTAAGGTCTTGTATTTCTCTAGTAGAAAATGTAGGTAGTGTGAGATTCAGTTACTCAGACGCAGGCGCGCTTCTTGTGTTCCCGCCATCTACACTTACATCTATATTCCGAAATCCACCTGATGATGTGTATCGGAGGGGTCTTTGTCTACCTTTTTCTGTCCTAATTGCGAATAGCCCGTGTGAAGAACTATTGACGGTAAGCTTCCCCGTGATCTCAAATCTCTAATTTTACATTCATGGTCTTTTCGCTAGATATGCGTAGAAGAAAGAAATAAATTGGTTCACTCTTCTAGTAATGTACGCTCTAAAATTTTACTAGTAAACCATACCGTAATGCAGTACGCCTCTCTTGTAGAGTCGGCAACTGTATTTGCCTGATCACCTCCATGACGCTCTCGCACTTACCAAATCAACCTCTAACAGAACGTGCTGCTCTTCTCTATTTCCTCTACCAATACCATCTGGTACGAATCAAAGACTGACGAGCTGTATATATGAGTTAGTCGTACGAGGGAGAGACTACACTGCCCGAGGATTCTTCCAGTGAATATTTCTGACAACTACCTTACCTGCGATTAGTCTTACGTGGTTGTTCCACTTTAAATCGCTCCTTACACATACTCCCTGATGCATAAATTTAATGGACGTAACTGCTTCCTGGGATTGTCTTGCAGTTGTGTAATCATACAATAACGGGTGTTTCTGCCTGTTCGTGCGCAATACGTCACATCTGATTATGTTGAATGTCAACTGCCATTCCACGTACCATGTCGAAGCTCACGCAGGTGTGGCTGCATTTCGCTACAAATATGTGGCGTTGTGAATTCTCTGTGTACGACAGCGTCATCCGCGAAGAGCATTATGGAGCTGCGACGTTATCTGCTACGTAATTTTTATATATTGTGAAAAGCAAGCCGCGCGGAGTGGCCGCGTGGTTGGAGGCGCTATGTCACGGATTGCGCGGCCCCTCCCGCCGGAGGTTCGAGTCTTCCCTCGGGCATGGGTGTGTGTGTTGTTCTTAGCATAAGTTAGTTTAAGTAGTGTGTAAGTCTAGGGTCCGATGATGACTTCAGCAGTTTGGTACCTTATGAATTCACACATATTTGAACATTTTTTGAAAAGTAATACTCCTGTAATACTTTCTTGGAACATTTCCGAATTTACATTTTCGTCTAAAGATTTTTCTCCGTTGCGAATGGCATGCTGTGTTCTAGTTGCTAGGAACTCTTCAATAAAGCTGGTCTGATATTCAGTACGCTCCATATTGTTCACTAGACAGCAAGACGGAACCGCATCGAACCCTTTCTGTAAGTCCAGGCATCTACTAGGGTCTCGTGGACGAAGACAGTGGGCTGGGTTTCACAGGATCAGTCTTCACACTCGATGTAGATTCCCGTAGACGAGATTTTCGTTCACCAGACATGTTATAGCGCGCGAGCGTCAAACACGTTTCAAAATTCTACAACAGACCAACGTGAGCGATACAGGCTTAGTGCGTCTGTTCGGCGATCCATCTAGAAAATGGGAATTCCCTGCACTTTTATTTCCAGTCACTAGGAACGCTTCACTCATCCAGCGACCTACAGTGCCCTAATATTAGAAGAGAAGCAAGTTTTTTTTCTTTTTTTTTTTACATGTTCTGTGTATAATCTTAATGGTATCCTGTCAAGTTCAGTGGCCTTTCCTGTGTTCAGCGATTTTTCATCCCTTAATCATTCTGACGTTTTGAGGACGTTGGCAGACAAGTATCACATGGTGAACGTCTTCTTCCTCTCAATACTCACAACAGGGGGGAGTCGGTTCTTCCGTGTCGGTGGAAATGATTTTTTTTTAACTTCCGTCACAGTACCTGCGCGGGATTGTTTGTTCGATGCTCACTAGAGGCGCTAGCGGCGCTTCATTCAGGGTCCGAATGGATTCTTAATGATGTTTTCAAAGTCTAACTTCGAGACTTTGTTGAATCACGTTGTGGTTGGAGAGCGGTTCAGAGAGTAGTTCACATCCTGATTGAATGACCCCTCCTTCCGGCTCTGCCAAATACGATCTTCCGGAATCTTTGCTTTTAATGCTGGCGGGCGCCCTGCGGACAGGTGAACTGGTTTAAATAATCTTCATGGGTTTGCAGTCGGATGCCGTTGTGCAAATTAAACAATATTCCCTCGGAGCAAATGTCCGACATCTTCAGGTTGTTGAACCAGCAAGGTTCCGCCGGGAAATCTAGAAGAGTCACAGGTGAACTGGTTCTTCGTACTGTATGAGAAAATAGTTTGTTTCCCAGTCAGTTGGAGTGTCTCCCAGGGACCCCACGAGCCTACTTTGCCAGCTGCCGTGGCCATTCGTCTTTTACTCTGTTTTAAGTGCTTTTAGCCGCAATTAGCCCTTTTTTCTGCTGCGCCCTACTTTTCTTTTTGTGAGACGTATTCCGATGTTGACAAGACCTTAAGGGTTCCTTATACATGACACTAGCTGAAGAAGGAAGAACAGTTGAATAGCTTTTTATGCTTCCTCCTAGTACCATCTTTAACAATTTGAGTATAACAGATCCACGGTTGTGGGAGAGACGCCCTCGCCGCGGTCGCATACGGAGCTATGGGGGACGCTCGCCTGCCCCCAACTACTGACCCGATTACTTCTCTCTTCTCCCACCTTTTTTCACTATTGTTGGTCCAATTGCTTGTCATTACCTTCTCAGCCTTCTCACTTCTGTTATTGCAAATCCGACTAATCTCCTTTGCTGTCTTAGCCCTTACTCGGGTTAACGGCTGACCAGATGAGCTTCCTCTCTCAGCAGATGAGCCCTGGAGGAGCCCTCGTCTATTTTCTAACTTGTATACCAGCCTAACCCACATACTTTTACCTCTATTAAAGTTATTTCACATCTCTGGCAACAGTATAGCTTTCAATGACTAAATTTTACCACTCCTACATACTATCAAAATTCGAACAAATTTCTGACTGACGCCATTGATTCTAGATGGGCTATTTCTTGGTCGAGGGCCTGATGACCTCGCTTTTAAGCTCCTTAATCACAAAACCAACCAACGCACTTTGTCGTGCCAGTGGACGTGATGTGACTGTAGGAACATCTGGTGCTTGAGAAGTGCCGTGTAGGACGAGAGTGGCTGTCGAGAGACACACAGCAAGGGACGGCACAGCATGGCAGAGCGCAGTACAGCGGCTGGCTGAGTCACAGCGAGGCGGCAGACTCATCAGGCCAATACGCGAGCTGTTTACTCTGGCGCGACGCCCTTGGTCTGGCTTAAACAACGCGAGCCACGAGGTCACTGGCGGCTCTCGTGGGTGGTCGCACCGCCCAACCACGCAGCTGCCGCACCACGTCTGCTCCAGAGCTGACACTGCATACAATCACTAGGTCAGTTATCAGTGTGTGAGGTATTGTTTCATTGTAATACACACTGTCCAAACACATTAACGCGACCACCTGTCAGAAGCCTGAATAACATCGTTTTACAGTGCGCACCTTCCTGAGATTTGCAGGAAGAAAGTCAGTGATGTTCTGGAAGCTACCGACAGGGATGTGGAGCCACATAGGCCCCAGTGCCGTGGCCAGTTGCGTTTGGTTTCTTGGTTCAGGATCAATGGCGCTAGCAGCACGGTCGAGGTGGTCTCACAGTGTCGACTGAGTTTAAATCCGGGGAGTTTAATGGCGGCGCGAGTTCCGTAAACTCATCCCGGAGCTCATCGAACCTCGCGCGTACGCTGATAGCTGTCTGACACATTGCCTTAAGCTGCTGGTGAATGCCGTCGCGCCGAGGAAAAACTAATGGGGGGTGTAGGGATGGCCAAGGTCCGCAAGAACAGATGCAAACTTGTGTTGATTCTTTGTGCCTTCCAGAGTAACGAACTCACTCTGGGAATCCGGGCCTTCGCTGAGTGATCAGCACGTCGAACTGTCATGCAGTGGGCCCGTGTTCGATTTCCGGCGGGGGCACAGATTTCCTCTGCTCAAGGACTGGGTGTTGTGTTTTCCTTATCACATTTCATCATCATCGACATCCAAGTCGCCCAATATGACATCAAATGAAAATACTTGCAACTTAGCTGCCGAACTTCTTCAGGTGGGGAGGCAGTCCCGACCATCAACGCTACACGAGCATTTTATTTAATTCCATTCAGGAAATGCCACGAAAACATTTCCCAGACCATGATGCTACCTCTTCCGGCTTGGACCCTTCCGACGAGAGTGTTTTCTTTCGGACGTTTCATGCCCTAAACGCCAATGGCCGTCTACCCGATGGAGCATAAAATTAGATTCATCTGAAAAGGCCAGTTCTCGCCATTCAGTGCACGTCCAGTTGCGATACTGAAGTGCAAATTCCAGTCTTCGTCGCCAATGAACAGCAGACAGGATGGGTGTATGAACCAGGTGTCTGCTGTGGAGCCCCACACGCATCAACGTTCGCCAAACTCTCTTTGAGGAGACACTGTTGACAGCCCCTTGATTCATCTGGGTGGTAAGTTGCTCCACAGTTGCACGTCTATTCGGCAGTTCATGCTGTATATCCGCAGTCGTTGTTCATCCCTGTCGTCTATGGTCCGTGGTGCACCACAGTTGCTTCAGTGCTGGTTTGTGATAGCGCCGTTTGCGCCATACACGGTATACTTAACCACAGCGTTTCGCGAAACTTTGCCGTTTCGAAAATGTTTCTACCCTTGGCCCGAAAGCCGATGATCGTCCCCTTTTGGACATCGGACAAAGCGCTCCTTTTCCGCATTACGATAGCAACTGCACTGTTTTCCGCCCCCCCCCCCCCGCCCCCAGCCCCACGCCCAACGCTCCCTATACCCTCCATTGCTAGTGCTGCCATCTGCCGTCTGTGAGTGGTCATTGCACGGTGACGTTGAACGTAGGCGGTGGTCACACTAATGCGACTGGATCGTAACAGACGGTCCCTCAAAATCACAGTTATCGTCAGGAATGCCCCAGGGAACTGCGACAGAACAGCTCTTTTTCTTTTAACACATAAATGATCTGATGGACAGGATGAGCAGCGATCTGCGACTGTTTGCTGATGACTCCGTGGTATACAGGAAAGTATCGCCGTTGATTGACAACGGGAGGTTACACGAAGACTTGATAGAATTTCTGTTTGGCGTGAATGAATCGCAGCTTGCTCTACATGTAGGAAAACGTAAGTTAATGCACATGAGTAGGAAAAACAATATTGTATTAGTGATGTGCTGAATGAAACAATCACGTTGATTAAATATCTGAGCGTAAAGTTACCCTGGAGATACTAAAAGGTATCAGATAGATTATATAATGGTAAGACAGAGATTTAGGAACCAGGTTTTAAATTGTAAGACATTTCCAGGGGCAGATGTGGACTCTGACCACAATCTATTGGTTATGACCTGTAGATTAAAACCGAAGATACTGCAAAAAGGTGGGAATTTAAGGAGATGGGACCTGGATAAACTGAAAGAACCAGAGGTTGTACATAGTTTCAGGGCGAGCATAAGGGAACAATTGAAAGGAATGGGGGAAAGAAATACAGTAGAAGAAGAATGGGTAGCTCTGAGGGATGAAGTAGTGAAGGCAGCAGACGATCAAGTAGGTAAAAAGAAGAGGGTTAGTAGAAATCGTTGGGTAACAGAAGAAATATTGAATTTAATTGATGAAAGGAGAAAATATAAAAATGCAGTAAATGAAGCAGGCAAAAAGGAATACAAACGTCTCAAAAATGAGATCGACAGGAAGTGCAAAATGGCTAAGCAGGGATGGCTAGAGGACAAATGTAAGGATGTAGAGGCTTATCTCACTAGGGGTAAGATAGATACTGCCTACAGGAAAATTAAAGAGACCTTTGGAGATAAGAGAACCACATGTATGAACATCAAGAGCTCAGATGGAAACCCAGTTCTAAGCAAAGAAGGGAAAGCAGAAAGGTGGGAGGAGTATATAGAGGGTCTATAGAAGGGCGATGTACTTGAGGTCAATATTATGGAAATGGAAGAGGATGTAGATGAAGATGAAATGGGAGATACGATACTGCGTGAAGAGTTTGACAGAGCACTGAAGGACCTGAGTCGAAACAAGGCCCCCGGACTAGGCAACATTCCATTAGAACTACTGACGGCTTTGGGAGAGCCAGCCCTGACAAAACTCTACCATCTGGTGAGCAAGATGTATGAGACAAGTGAAATACCCTCAGACATCAAGAAGAATATAATAATTCCAATCCCAAAGAAAGCAGGTGTTGACAGATGTGAAAATTACCGAACAATCAGTTTAATAAGCCACAGCTGCAAAGTACTAACACGAATTCTTTACAGACGAATGGAAAAACTAGTAGAAGCCGACCTCGGGGAAGATCAGTTTGGATTCCGTAGAAATACTGGAACACGTGAGGCAATACTGACCTTACGACTTATCTTAGAAGAAAGATTAAGGAAAGGCAAAACTACGTTTCTAGCATTTGTAGACTTAGAGAAAGCTTTTGACAATGTTGACTGGAATACTCTCTTTCAAATTCTAAAGGTGGCAGGGGTAAAATACAGGGAGCGAAAGGCTATTTACAACTTGTACAGAAACCAGATGGCAGTTATAAGAGTTGAGGGACATGAAAGGGAAGCAGTGGTTGGGAAGGGAGTAAGACAGGGTTGCAGCCTCTCCCCGATGTTATTCAATCTCTATATTGAGCAAGCAGTAAAGGAAACAAAAGAAAAATTTGGAGTAGGTATTAAAATCCATGGAGAAAAAATAAAAACTTTGAGGTTCGCCGATGACATTGTAATTCTGTCAGAGACAGCAAAGGACTTGGAAGAGCAGTTGAAAGGAATAGATGGTGTCTTGAAGGGAGGATATAAGATGAACATCAACAAAAGCAAAACGAGGATAATGGAATGTAGTCGAGTTAAGTCGGGTGATGCTGAGGGTATTAGATTAGGAAATGAGACACTTAAAGTAGTAAAGGAGTTTTGCTATTTGGGGAGCAAAATAACTGATGATGGACGAAGTAGAGAGGATATAAAATGTAGACTGGCAATGGCAAGGAAAGCGTTTCTGAAGAAGAGAAATTTGTTAACATCGAGTATAGATTTAAGTGTCAGAAAGTTATTTCTGAAAGTATTTGTATGGAGTGTAGCCATGTATGGAAGTGAAACATGGACGGTATATAGTTTGGACAAGAAGAGAATAGAAGCTTTTGAAATGTGGTGCTACAGAAGAATGCTGAAGATTAGATGGTTAGATCACATAACTAAAGAGGAAGTATTGAATAGGATTGGGGAGAAGAGAAGTTTGTGGCACAACTTGACCAGAAGAAGGGATCGGTTGGTAGGACATGTTCTGAGGCATCAAGGGATCACCAATTTAGTATTGGAGGGCAGCGTGGAGGGTAAAAATCATAGGGGGAGACCAAGAGATGAATACACTAAGCAGATTCAGAAGGATGTAGGTTGCAGTAGGTACTGGGAGATGAAGAAGCTTGCACAGGATAGAGTAGCATGGAGAGCCGCATCAAACCAGTCTCAGGACTGAAGACCACAACAACAACAACAAAGTTACAAACCGGGTAGGTCAAGTTCGGTACCGTAGTAGGGAAGCCGAATGGTGGATTTCGGTTTATTTTGAGAGTTTAAGGATGATGGCAAGTCATCTAACGAAACAGAATTCTGGCTTTCCACAAGGACATGTTATACACTCACTGATTTTCTTAACCTACGTTACCAGATTAGGACACAATACGGACTGCCCTCTTGGATTATCTGCAGATGATGCTATCGTTTACCTTCTAGTGAAGTCACCAGAAGATCAAACTGAATTACAAAAGATTTAAAAAAGATATCTCTGTTGTGCAAAAAATGGTACTTGCCCCTAAACAATAAAAACTGCGAGGTCTTCGGCATGTGTTCCAAAACAACCCGTTACATTTCAGTTACACGATAAATCACAGAAATTTAAAAGTTGTTGATTCAAATAATCACCTAAGGGTTACAATTACGAACAATTGGAACTGGGACCACATTCGAAACGTTGTCGGGAAAGTGTGATTTCCTGGAGTATCGCACTGGATTATGCGATCTTACCGAAAAGGATTTACGGAGGAGCGCCATAAAGTTCAAAGAAGGGAGCTCGCTTTATATGATCGTCAAATATGGAAAAAGAGAGTCACTGATACGGTACATGAGTTGGGGTGGTAATCATTGAAACAAAGATGTTCGTTGCTATGAATCGTTTTCCGAAATTTCATTCACCAACTTTCTTCTCCGAACGCGAAAATATTTTGTTGACTCCCTCAGAGCTCGCACGGTTTCCATTTTTCCACGTCCTATTCAAGAACGGAACCGCAGAGAAATAACCAAATGCCTGACAGTTGAGATTTCTGTTGCCAGCTTTCAACGACGACGTGCAAAATGCTGCGACCAGTACTGACTGCAGCAACACAGAGATACTGCCATAGAAACGCAAACAAAATCGTATTACTTGATTGTTCGTGGCAGACGCGTGAAGCAGCTCGAAAAGCTCGTTATAGCTGTCTTGGCGAAACGGACGATAGTAATTAATGTAAAATACTGCAAGAGACAGAAAAATATTTTCGGGCTAATTTTCACTCACGAATTATGCAGATAAACGTGTTTTCAGATTTCATTAAAATAAGGCCTCACTGATTGTGACATAAACGTGTGAAAACGTGTTTCTGCAGGAACAAAAACATTAGAAGATTAAGTGGTTTGCATAAACAAGTGGAATTCAATTCCCACAACTTGTATATTAGCCCCATAAAATTAAGTACCATCTAGCAGGCTCCATTTTCAATAAGCTTCCTGCAGAACTGAAAAATTTGAATGGTAACCCCGATGTTTTCAAACCTTGAAATTGAAAGGCTTCGTTATAGCACATTCGTCTAGTTATGGACAGAAGTCTTTACAGACGCTTTGAGTCATTCGCTAGAATGTCAGGTATTTCTAAAGCTATAGTACACATTCTCTCTTCTCGTTTTTCTTTAATTTTAAAATTTTATCATTTTTCTACGAATTTTATGGTGCCTCAGTCATGACCGAATAGCTTTGGTTCGGAAGGTCCCAAAACAAATAAACAAATGAATAGAATTAGAAGGCAGTGTCACCAAACACAGTAACAGGGCACTGTGAGAGATCTATTCAATACCATCCTCACAACAGGGGAACTACAATGACTGGAAAATGTTTTACTGTGATTTTAGATCTCCCAGTTGGGGAGTGAATACGTCTGACACCAGTCATGTTGCATCGCCTTTGCTGTGTATTGATTAGTAGAGGGACACATATTTTAATTTAAAAGTAGGCTAAAAACAGATAAACTAAAATACTGAAAGATACGATGTGTTATCGAAGTAAAACTGCTGTACAAGAGATGATGACATTGGCAGTCTGACGCTGGTCTTTCGCAAGTTATTGCTGGTGATCCTGTAACAGCATTAAAGTGATGTTGAAAGATCATGGTGCTACGTTGACTGAAGTGGTCAGTTTCAATAATTTTAAATGTATGTAGTGTATCAGAATAATGATATACTTAATTGCAGGTATGAGGAAGTCGAAGTGATAGAATATACAACGAGTAGATGTGAAGAAAAGGTGAGGAGAAGAGCTGCAATAGGCAGGTTAGCGGCTCTGGATCGACGATCACCTGTCAGATAACGATTACATTGTTCCTGTTTTCTGGAGGTGCAGCGTTTAAAATGTGAGCTGAGAGTAGCAATAGCAAGAGACGACAACCGCATTCCCCAGACCTAGTGATAATCAAAGCAAGGCATTGGAGCTAACGTGCCTTTTCAGGATTCCCACGGAGTAATCGCGATAGATCACTCTCACAAACGACTTTGCCCCTATTGTGCTTCATAACTTCATCGTTTAAAACAGGATTTAATTGATAAATGATCAGTATTGACACAAAAAGAAGAGCAATCACAATGTCGAAAGACAATGTCCGAGAGAAAAATGGAAGCTTTCAGAAGACACGGGCGGATCTTAATGTAGCTTCTTACACTTTCATACCACCGGTGAATATGTAAATAATTAGAGTTGCAATTCTCTGTGAAAGGTAGGACGTTCACCAAAGCGCATTAGTGTCGTTCGTGTTTAGTGCTGTTACGATACTTGGTAGAACACGTAAGGGACACGCACAGCATCAGATGTGAAAGATATATAGACGCGACATACTCGTGAGAGACAGCGTTGGCAGCACCAGATAGAGTTTGAAAGGGGCTTCATTTTGTGTCTTCATTTGACCGTTTTTTATCGTGCGATATCTAAATTTGTGGGGAATTCGGATGTGACAGTATCGCGATTTTGAACTGCGCAGGATCTTGAAAGCAGGCATAGTCGACGCCAAGGTTTCGACTGATCATGTCTGACCATCAGAAGGGAGGGTCACCGTATTGTGCACCAAACGCATCGAAACCTTTCACATCTGCCCTTGCCGTCCAAGAACAAGTAACGGACTGCCTGCTACATTCTGTGACATCCCACACCATTTGTCGGAGACCAGCAGCTGTCGGACTGAAGAATTATCGTCCCACGCGTAGGCAACCATTAATATCACACCACCAGCGGCTACTTTTGGAGTTGCGGCGTTACGTGAGGCACAGACTGCTAATAAACAGCGTCGCACTGTGTTCAGCGATGAATCACGGTTCCGTGCTACCCCGGATGACAGTCATCGGCGAGTAAGCCGGAGACCTGGGTTAGGTCTGATTCTTCCATAGTTTTGGAACGGTTCCGTGCTACCCCGGATGACAGTCATCGGCGAGTAAGCCGGAGACCTGGGTTAGGTCTGATTCTTCCATTGTTTTGGAACGGTTCCGTGCTACCCCGGATGACAGTCATCGGCGAGTAAGCCGGAGACTGGAGACCTGGGTTAGGTCTGATTTTTCCATTGTCTTGGAACGGTTCCGTGCTACCCCGGATGACAGTCATCGGCGAGTAAGCCGGAGACCTGGGTTAGGTCTGATTCTTCCATTGTTTTGGAATGGTTCCGTGCTACCCCGGATGACAGTCATCAGCGAGTAAGCCGGAGACCTGGGTTAGGTCTGATTCTTCCATTGTTTTGGAACGGTTCCGTGCTACCCCGGATGACAGTCATCGGCGGGTAAGCCGGAGACCTGGGTTAGGTCTCATTCTTCCATTGTTTTGGAACGGTTCCGTGCTACCCCGGATGACAGTCATCGGCGAGTAAGCCGGAGACCTGGGTTAGGTCTCATTCTTCCATTGTTTTGGAACGGTTCCGTGCTACCCCGGATGACAGTCATCGGCGAGTAAGCCGGAGACCTGGGTTAGGTCTGATTCTTCCATTGTTTTGGAAAGGTTCCGTGCTACCCCGGATGACAGTCATCGGCGAGTAAGCCGGAGACCTGGGTTAGATCTGCTTCTTCCATTGTTTTGGAACGGTTCCGTGCTACCCCGGATGACAGTCATCGGCGAGTAAGCCGGAGACCTGGGTTAGGTCTGATTCTTCCATTGTTTTGGAATGGTTCCGTGCTACCCCGGATGACAGTCATCGGCGAGTAAGCCGGAGACCTGGGTTAGGTCTGATTCTTCCATTGTTTTGGAATGGTTCCGTGCTACCCCGGATGACAGTCATCGGCGAGTAAGCCGGAGACCTGTGTTAGGTCTGATTCTTCCATTGTTTTGGAACGGTTCCGTGCTACCCCGGATGACAGTCATCGGCGAGTAAGCCGGAGACCGGAGACCTGGGTTAGGTCTGATTCTTCCATTGTTTTGGAACGGTTCCGTGCTACCCCGGATGACAGTCATCAGCGAGTAAGCCGGAGACCTGGGTTAGGTCTGATTCTTCCATAGTTTTGGAACGGTTCCGTGCTACCCCGGATGACAGTCATCGGCGAGTAAGCCGGAGACCTGGGTTAGGTCTGATTCTTCCATTGTTTTGGAACGGTTCCGTGCTACCCCGGATGACAGTCATCGCCGAGTAAGCCGGAGACCGGAGACCTGGGTTAGGTCTGATTTTTCCATTGTCTTGGAACGGTTCCGTGCTACCCCGGATGACAGTCATCGGCGAGTAAGCCGGAGACCTGGGTTAGGTCTGATTCTTCCATTGTTTTGGAATGGTTCCGTGCTACCCCGGATGACAGTCATCAGCGAGTAAGCCGGAGACCTGGGTTAGGTCTGATTCTTCCATTGTTTTGGAAAGGTTCCGTGCTACCCCGGATGACAGTCATCGGCGAGTAAGCCGGAGACCTGGGTTAGATCTGCTTCTTCCATTGTTTTGGAACGGTTCCGTGCTACCCCGGATGACAGTCATCGGCGAGTAAGCCGGAGACCTGGGTTAGGTCTGATTCTTCCATTGTTTTGGAATGGTTCCGTGCTACCCCGGATGACAGTCATCGGCGAGTAAGCCGGAGACCTGGGTTAGGTCTGATTCTTCCATTGTTTTGGAATGGTTCCGTGCTACCCCGGATGACAGTCATCGGCGAGTAAGCCGGAGACCTGTGTTAGGTCTGATTCTTCCATTGTTTTGGAACGGTTCCGTGCTACCCCGGATGACAGTCATCGGCGAGTAAGCCGGAGACCGGAGACCTGGGTTAGGTCTGATTCTTCCATTGTTTTGGAACGGTTCCGTGCTACCCCGGATGACAGTCATCAGCGAGTAAGCCGGAGACCTGGGTTAGGTCTGATTCTTCCATAGTTTTGGAACGGTTCCGTGCTACCCCGGATGACAGTCATCGGCGAGTAAGCCGGAGACCTGGGTTAGGTCTGATTCTTCCATTGTTTTGGAACGGTTCCGTGCTACCCCGGATGACAGTCATCGCCGAGTAAGCCGGAGACCGGAGACCTGGGTTAGGTCTGATTTTTCCATTGTCTTGGAACGGTTCCGTGCTACCCTGGATGACAGTCATCGGCGAGTAAGCCGGAGACCTGGGTTAGGTCTGATTCTTCCATTGTTTTGGAATGGTTCCGTGCTACCCCGGATGACAGTCATCAGCGAGTAAGCCGGAGACCTGGGTTAGGTCTGATTCTTCCATTGTTTTGGAACGGTTCCGTGCTACCCCGGATGACAGTCATCGGCGGGTAAGCCGGAGACCTGGGTTAGGTCTCATTCTTCCATTGTTTTGGAACGGTTCCGTGCTACCCCGGATGACAGTCATCGGCGAGTAAGCCGGAGACCTGGGTTAGGTCTCATTCTTCCATTGTTTTGGAACGGTTCCGTGCTACCCCGGATGACAGTCATCGGCGAGTAAGCCGGAGACCTGGGTTAGGTCTGATTCTTCCATTGTTTTGGAAAGGTTCCGTGCTACCCCGGATGACAGTCATCGGCGAGTAAGCCGGAGACCTGGGTTAGATCTGATTCTTCCATTGTTTTGGAACGGTTCCGTGCTACCATGGATGACAGTCATCGGCGAGTAAGCCGGAGACCTGGGTTAGGTCTGATTCTTCCATTGTTTTGGAATGGTTCCGTGCTACCCCGGATGACAGTCATCGGCGAGTAAGCCGGAGACCTGGGTTAGGTCTGATTCTTCCATTGTTTTGGAATGGTTCCGTGCTACCCCGGATGACAGTCATCGGCGAGTAAGCCGGAGACCTGTGTTAGGTCTGATTCTTCCATTGTTTTGGAACGGTTCCGTGCTACCCCGGATGACAGTCATCGGCGAGTAAGCCGGAGACCTGGGTTAGGTCTGATTCTTCCATTGTTTTGGAACGGTTCCGTGCTACCCCGGATGACAGTCATCGGCGAGTAAGCCGGAGACCTGGGTTAGGTCTGATTCTTCCATTGTTTTGGAACGGTTCCGTGCTACCCCGGATGACAGTCATCGGCGAGTAAGCCGGAGACTTGGGTTAGGTCTGATTCTTCCATTGTTTTGGAACCGTTCCGTGCTACCCCGGATGGCAGTCATCGGCGAGTAAGCCGGAGCCCTGGGTTAGGTCTGATTCTTCCATTGTTTTAGAACGGTTCCGTGCTACCCCGGATGACAGTCATCGGCGAGTAAGCCGGAGACCTGGTTTAGGTCTGATCCTTCCGTTCTTTTGGAATGGTTCCGTGCTACCCCGGATGACAGTCATCGGCGAGTAAGCCGGAGACCTGGGTTAGGTCTGATTCTTCCATTGTTTTGGAACGGTTCCGTGCTACCCCGGATGACAGTCATCGGCGAGTAAGCCGGAGACCTGGGTTAGGTCCGATTCTTCCATTGTTTTGGAACGGTTCCGTGCTACCCCGGATGACAGTCATCGGCTAGTAAGCCGGAGACCGGAGACCTGGGTTAGGTCTGATTCTTCCATTGTTTTGGAACGGTTCCGTGCTACCCCGGATGACAGTCATCGGCGAGTAAGCCGGAGACCTGGGTTAGGTCTGATTCTTCCATTGTTTTGGAACGGTTCCGTGCTACCCCGGATGACAGTCATCGGCGAGTAAGCCGGAGACCGGAGACCTGGGTTAGGTCTGATTCTTCCATTGTTTTGGAACGGTTCCGTGCTACCCCGGATGACAGTCATCGGCGAGTAAGCCGGAGACCTGGGTTAGGTCTGATTCTTCCATTGTTTTGGATCGGTTCCGTGCTACCCCGGATGACAGTCATCGGCGAGTAAGCCGGAGACCTGGGTTAGGTCTGATTCTTCCATTGTTTTGGAACGGTTCCGTGCTACCCCGGACGACAGTCATCGGCGAGTAAGCCGGAGACCTGGGTTAGGTCTGATTCTTCCATTGTTTTGGAACGGTTCCGTGCTACCCGGATGACAGTCATCGGCGAGTAAGCCAGAGACCTGGGTTAGGTCTGATTCTTCCATTGTTTTGGAATGGTTCCGTGCTACCCCGGATGACAGTCATCGGCGAGTAAGCCGGAGACCTGGGTTAGGTCTGATTCTTCCATTGTTTTGGAACGGTTCCGTGCTACCCCGGATGACAGTCATCGGCGAGTAAGCCGGAGACCTGGGTTAGGTCTGATTCTTCCATTGTTTTGGAACGGTTCCGTGCTACCCCGGATGACAGTCATCGGCGAGTAAGCCGGAGACCTGGGTTAGGTCTGGTTCTTCCATTGTTTTGGAACGGTTCCGTGCTACCCCGGATGACAGTCATCGGCGAGTAAGCCGGAGACCTGGGTTAGGTCTCATTCTTCCATTGTTTTGGAACGGTTCCGTGCTACCCCGGATGACAGTCATCGGCGAGTAAGCCGGAGACCTGGGTTAGGTCTGATTCTTCCATTGTTTTGGAACGGTTCCGTGCTACCCCGGATGACAGTCATCGGCGAGTAAGCCGGAGACCTGAGTTAGGTCTGATTCTTCCATTGTTTTGGAACGGTTCCGTGCTACCCCGGATGACAGTCATCGGCGAGTAAGCCGGAGACCTGGGTTAGGTCTGATTCTTCCATTGTTTTGGAACGGTTCTGTGCTACCCCGGATGACAGTCATCGGCGAGTAAGCCGGAGACCTGGGTTAGGTCTCATTCTTCCATTGTTTTGGAACGGTTCCGTGCTACCCCGGATGACAGTCATCGGCGAGTAAGCCGGAGACCTGGGTTAGGTCTGACTCTTCCATTGTTTTGGAATGGTTCCGTGCTACCCCGGATGACAGTCATCGGCGAGTAAGCCGGAGACCGGAGACCTGGGTTAGGTCTGATTCTTCCATTGTTTTGGAACGGTTCCGTGCTACCCCAGATGACAGTCATCGGCGAGTAAGCCGGAGACCGGAGACCTGGGTTAGGTCTGATTCTTCCATTGTTTTGGAACGGTTCCGTGCTACCCCGGATGACAGTCATCGGCGAGTAAGCCGGAGACCTGGGTTAGGTCTGATTCTTCCATTGTTTTGGAACGGTTCCATGCTACCCCGGATGACAGTCATCGGCGAGTAAGCCGGAGACCTGGGTTAGGTCTGATTCTTTCATTGTTTTGGAACGGTTCCGTGCTACCCCGGATGACAGTCATCGGCGAGTAAGCCGGAGACCTGGGTTAGGTCTGATTCTTCCATTGTTTTGGAACGGTTCCGTGCTACCCCGGATGACAGTCATCGGCGAGTAAGCCGGAGACCTGGGTTAGGTCTGATTCTTCCATTGTTTTGGAACGGTTCCGTGCTACCCCGGATGACAGTCATCGGCGAGTAAGCCGGAGACCTGGGTTAGGTCTGATTCTTCCATTTTTTTGGAACGGTTCCGTGCTACCCCGGATGACAGTCATCGGCGAGTAAGCCGGAGACCTGGGTTAGGTCTGATTCTTCCATTGTTTTGGAACGGTTCCGTGCTACCCCGGATGACAGTCATCGGCGAGTAAGCCGGAGACCTGGGTTAGGTCTGATTCTTCCATTGTTTTGGAAAGACCCAGCGGTGCTGCTCCTGACGTCGTGCTGTTGGTAGCCCTCAGGTATGACTTCAGGTCACGGCTGGTCATAAGGGTGGGAGCTCCGACGGCGCAACGATACGTCATGACATCTTGCGTCCTCGAATGTTATGTCTCACGTGACGGCACCGTGGTGCCATTTTTGAACAGGAGATTGTTCGTCCATGCATGGAACATATGTTACTTCCAATTTATCCATTTTCGAGTTCTAAAAGTACAATAAAGTTTTTGAGGTAGTACTTATGTCTAAATTTTGCATATTACTACCTGAAAAACATTTTTAAACTTTTAGAACACGAAAATGGATAAATCGGAAGTATCATACGCAACAACCAAAGACAATCGTAACAAATTTTAGTTAATAAAATAACATCGCTGTTTGTCTGCACGATTTTTGTAATCTTATATCGTCGTAGGAGTCGAAGTGTCAAACTGCTGTCACGTCGTAAGTAACATTTCATTTTCAATATCTTGATATCATTTACCATCTCATTAAAGCAATGACAGTTATAAAACAGCTCACTAACGACGTAATATGGACGTCACATCTGTTATGTCCTAGCCAGTAATGCCAACCGAGCCCGCTACCAAAAGGTTGGCAGCATCAAAGTCCGGACGCCGTCCGCATAAGCAGCGCCAGCGAGACAGGAAATCGCCGCAAGTCTGCGCGCGCCACCGCTCTTTTCTGGCTTCTTAAGCGCTGGAGTCGCGAGCGCTAGGACAGTTCTGTATTCGCCGCTCAGTTGTATACTCGCCTCCGAATTGTGTACTTGGTAGTCAGTTGTGTGTTCATCGCAGCAGAGTTGTTGTTTGTCGTCAGCCGACGCTGACCTAGCCGCTCCGACTCGAACTAGATAGATTTCTGTAGACACGGAGTTCACTACTGTTCTGTATCTTCTTTAATAAAGATAAGTACCGACTTTTATTTAATCAGAGTGTTTGGGGTTTCATCTTTCTGTTACTGTTCCAGCGGACCGGTCGGCCCGCTATTAAAAGTGTGGCGGTGACTTCGTAAGCCATTTCCACAGCCAAGTGTTTGTCGCTACGAACACCGCCACGAAAACATCAGTCTAAACGTGAGTACAAATTAGCTACTTTGATATAAATGTCATTGACATCTATACCTGTTCTCACAAAGCATGTAATTTCAGGTACTTGGGAATGACGATAAAGCCGAAATAGTCTGTCACAAATAAAGATTACTTATTATAGGCAGCTATTCGGTGCATCTACTGTAATAATCATGTCGTTATGTCTCAGGAGAGGCTATAACGGCTTTATGACAGCCTTCCCAACCGAATCAGTGAATGCGTCCAGGTCAGAGGGTGTGCAACTTCATACTGGTAATTGGGCTCACGCTGCCAAGTTCTTTGTAAATTTGACTCGATTTTGTAAGCACTCGAATAACATCAGATACCAATTCATGTGAAGTTCCATTTTGTTTCATCTTCCCCTTCTGGGTGATACAATTTTTTTGCCCGGTGGTATACTTACCAGAGAACGGAGAATTGAGTAATTGAGAATTTTACAAAATTTGAGAAATGTTTGTTCTTTTGTTACATCACAAGGGCAAGTCCAGTAGTTGACTGAGGCTGTGTTTGAAGCAAAGCAGGTGAATTATTTCGTCCTTTATGTTTTTCTTCCCCTTGAAAATTTTAATTTCTTTTTGCAAATATTTTCAGTAGTGCTATTTTTATGAGAATGTGTGTAATACGAAAAATCTCAAATATTATATCAGAGGTTAGCCAATTTGACTTTAATTATTTATTTCAAGTTTCTGCTACCAGTCACTTTTTATTTTATGCTTAATCTAACATAATGCAACGCGTTTCGAACATGTTCTGTTCATCTTCAGGCGTTTATACATACATACATACATACATACATATAGAGAAATGTTACTTAAAGGTAAACAGTCTTAAACTAGATTAATCTAGAACTCGTTGTCCATTGTTTTTTATTGTATCTGCTGGTGTGGCATTTGGGGGAAGGAGGGGGACAGTATATGTATAGAAATCGAAATTAGTGATGTCTTCCGCTGGTTTTCTTCTTTGTGGTTGACTGTGTGTATCACAGCCTGTATAGGATGCAGATAGATTTGCATCAGTTATGTGTTACGAAAATAGTGTGAAAGGCATTTATATATCAGTTGATCACTTACAATATCATCATCTTGCTGCTTCACTTGCATCACTTGTGTAATGGTGGAGCTGTTGATTGAAATTACACTATTGCACATTATATTTTGTTGGCAATCAGTGACTAATATAAAACTTTGTTATCGTTGTTCCAACTGCTAACTCCCAGATAAAGTAGGTAACAGATAATGCTGAAAATAATTAGTAAATTCTGCCTTCACTTAGTTTCACACTAATTAGCATTCTTTGTTAAAATATTGTTACTGAAATAGATTACAGCGTTTTGATAGACTAGACAGTACAGTTCAATAGTAATTACTGCTGTATCTAAGAGTCCTCAGTCAAACAAATCGTATTCTACTATTCAGTTATTCAGAACTAGAAATCTTTAATGGTAAGACAGGAAACAACAACAGCTGAATTATTGTAATCTTATAAAAGACGAGGCTTTTTGAAGCTACTTCAGTCAATCTGCGGCAGGTTATAAAATGAGCAAACTCTGTGTCTAAAAACGTACCGCAAATGAATTAGCACAAATTACAACTCGTCCAATGCGCCGAGTTTCATCTAAATTTTGCATCCTGAAGATCTTCCTGTAATTCAGTGGCCGTTTTTTGGTTGTCTGTGAACTTGTTATTAGTTTCATGAGTTATGTTAATCTTCAACAACGCTTACTGTGACAACAGCATCCGACTATGAACTAATTCCAAATGATATTATTTTCCCGTGCACATCGTTTTCGTTTTTATATGGCTATCTAACTGAAAGGACAGTGCAGTCGGGGAACACATTAATAATTTACTTGCCACATGTAAGCTTTTTGTCACTGCAGTGTCAAATTCCTGCACTCGAAAAATCGCAATATTATACATAAACAGAGTTCAGTATGTGGTCTGTCCTTTGTGAGACTCGAACTGACCGTAAATATTAGGTTGTTTAATGTTAAAATCAAAGTGCAGTTAGAGTGTTTTCGACTGTAAACCTGGTGCAGGCATCATCATTTGAAATAGCCTACTTTCTCCAATTGCTTTTCAGCCAGAACCGACGAAGGCGCAGCTGCCTAGGCGTATTAGCACGGGGAAATATGGTAATGTTACATGTTGACAAACAAAATTTAAAAAAAAATGATATCCCTACTGATTTTTATCAACGTTGTGCATCTATCCATGTACGTCCAAGTAGTGGGGGAGAGATCTGCGACGGTGGGCTTTTCAGTATTCTGAAGTTTTGAATGTAACGTGTAATTTGTTTGCCACAGCTGTCTCGCAATCCGTCCGTAATGGTTTGAATCCTCTTGCCAATACGTAAAACGAACAGGGTGGAGGTTTCACATCGTAACTGTTTCAACACCGTTCTTGCAACATTTCACATTAAAGCAGAAGCAAATACTTGACTTTACTGTTCCAAAGTAACTGTAAAATGGTATGCTTCTAGTATATCTACATCGTGGTTGGTCTGTAGATTAGAACAGATCTAAGCTAATGAGGACCAAGAATAACTCATTTCTAATAGGCCGAATCACAAAATATCTACAGACGGAAAATTTTTTAACTGTTAGTTAGTAAGTGACAACTAATCAGATTTCTGCTTGCTTCTAGTGTGTTCAGTGTTAAAGTTACTGAAACTCACTGTGCTGTAACCCAGTAGTCCAGACGACATTCGCGCTAATTCCACCACTGCGATAAAAACCTTATTGCGAAACTTAAGGTTCGTTTTCTTTCTGTTACGAAGCATTCAGACCCTCCTGAGAAGTCATGTGTGGATTGGCGCTCTTGACTGAAACTCCAGTATATTTAGATTTGGTGTTCTAATATAATAACTGTTGACGTTCTGGCTATAAAAGCACGGAATTGCAGGAGACGAAACCGAAGAAGTAGCACATACATTTCACAGTTCCCGAGCACAAAAATGTAAAGTTATCATAGTGAAGATTCCCGTCAGTGGGAGTGACATGCATGAAACCTTACAATACATTCAGTATCTAGTGTTTCTTTCATATAACTTCTTAAAATTGTCCTTACAAGGAACAACTACAATTACATTAAGCACGTCAGTTTCGGCACTCATTTCATTTGACATATTTTTGGTTGCCGGTTACCAGAGCCGTAACAAGGTTGTGGCGAGAAAGCGTCCAACCCCCCCCCCCCCCTTCTCCTCCCCAAGGGCACAGGCACAGATGGAGCGAAAAAACTGTACAGAAAGAAAAGAAAAAGAGATGAACCGAAAGACTGTTTAAGAATTAACATGGAGGGATACGCGCGTTGTCCTACACCAGCCGTTTCCCATCTTCTGCCTACGGGACATAATAGTCTTCCTCTCGGCCAGTTACCACATCATCATTTCACTTTCATATGGCACTGTAGGATCCCAAAGGTCGACGAGCGGGTGATGTAGCTAATTCAAGAATAAGCCTTCTGTTGCTGATGGATAATGCTATGGGAGCTTTTTAGTCTTTGTGCATAAAGACAGCTGCAGTTTGTTAATCAGTGAATGCAGTTGCAGCTAATCAAATGTAAAATCTGATTAAGGTCGAGTATGGATCAAAGCAGACTGTCAAATTTAGCTATCTTTTCGATAGAATAGGACACAGCAACAAAAATTTACTTCAGTGAGTTAGTGAACTATGCTCAAACTAGGAAATGAAAAATAAAATTATGGTACAAACAATTCCAGGAATGGGCTTTTTTTCAGATAATAATTACAGTCCTTTTTCTTTTATTTCTGGCCAACATTGTAGATGGATAAAATAAAATATATTCTTTAGTATGTATCATACTAAGATCAATGTACAGTAGCTGTCATAAAAAATAACATACATATTTTGCTTTACTTTCAATTTTTAATTTATTTACTACAATTACACATTTCATTTGCTACGTGCAAACATTTTTCAGCTTACTTCATTTAAGTAATGTTTAGCAGTATCCGTTAATTTTTATTAAACTCACTAAAAAAATCAGAAAATCTGATAAATCTGCATAGAAAAAAAATTGCAGGACGATAGTTTTATGGTGGAACGATTGGTCGCAGGAGGGGGAGGGGGGAAAGAAGACACGCTTTAGCATTTCCGCCAGGGGCGCAGCATCGTCTCGGCATGCTTCTGTGCTTGTTACAAATAAAGGCTTTTCTGTTGACAAGAGAAATTCTAGACCTCTGGTAAAGAACTAAGGTAGTGTCTCACTCGTGTTTCTGCAATAACAAGTAACAGTACTGTGCGATGTAATAGTCCAAAATCTTGTCAACATTCCAGTCGACTTGTTGTAACGTAGAAAAATAGAGGTTTTGTTAAAATGGCAAATGTATGTCATCTATTTCTTACTGTACTACTGAAGAAAAACCACTGCAGAAGAGAAAAAAAATTCTCCCCGGCCGGGAATCGAACCCGGGTCTCCCGCGTGACAGGCGGGGATACTAACCACTATACTACCGAGGACTGCGAACTGCATTTGCTTCTGTTTACAAGAACATGTTTGGAGATTTGTAAGTTCAGTTATGTGAATTTAAGGTAATAGTGTGGTACTTTATGTGTTTCTTAATACTTGAGATAAACCAACGTTATTACGACTAGAAATAACAAACTTCAACTTCTCGTAATAAATTGCTGTGTGTATACGATGAATCCCCGTATTGTCTGAAATTCCCTGCTGGTATGAATTCTTTAAATGCAAACCTTTTTTAGTTAGGCTTCACCGTGACTGTTACCAACAACTAGTTAAACAAATTTACTGTTACCTTTCATTATCACTTTATTTACAAGACGCGTTTCAGAGGTTTAAATCTCCATCATCTAGATTTATGTCGATTAAAACACGTTATGTGTTGTGTTACGACTTTAGGGTAACATATGGCATTGCGTCCAATGGTCACAGGCTCCTTTAAAACAGTGCCACGTGCTAGAAAAATCCCAAAGACGTACCATAGCACATTGATCTCGTTTTAACCCACATAAATCCACTTGGTGATGAAGATTTAAACCTTTCAAACGCGTCGCGAAAATAAGTAAATTGTGGCGTAACAGTAAATTTGTGTCATTCGATGATATGAATTCGTTTTCACTTCCTTTTACAGCGAAAATTCACCGTCCGAGTTTGTAGAATAACGTTTCTTTGATCTTTTAATATGTATGTTGTTTAAGATAAAAGGATGTCATAATTTATTTACATAGCAATTACAACAATAAACTAAAAGCATTAGCGTTTAGTAAGCTTCTCTACTACTTCAGAAAGATTAATCTTCTTCGTCTTTTGGTGGGATATAAAAATATCGCCCAGTTTCACGTTGTATTTAGAATATTCCTAATAGTGTATTGTATGAGCTTCCTGGAGCTATTGCTCGACGAAAGTGAATAGATGTTGTTTTATTCTGTTCTTTAAGGGAAGTACAAAAGGTGGTGTGGATATAAGATGTCGATTTTTAGGTTTTTTTGGAAAATTGTTGTTTGTAGTTTTTTTCTTTAATTTGACGTATGTTTCCCTGATTTTGGGTGACTGTAAGTGTTTTTAATTTATTTGGAAATAGTTTACTGCACATGTAATTTATATAGGTTCGTGAGCACTTGTTCAGTTACGAAAGGATATCTCGGGAACAGTTTGCTCTAGAAGGCGGTAATTTATGTTGAGTAATACTAAACATCCTGCTGCGTAGATTGGCTACACTGGTGGCTGTGGTAACACTTCCTGTTTGTGGTATAATGCATGGTAACATTCACGTTTTGTAGGGTGCATTACATCTTTTGTTGTATTTACTTGAAATTGTTGCTCACTGAGTTGTGTTTCTCTCGTTAACACGACTCTACCAAACGGAAAATTTAAGAAGAGAAGAGACGAGGGAAATGGATTCTACAGAACATGTTCTGTTGGAAGTTTACATCCAGAGAATGAGATTAGCGCAAGAAACACTAAACGAATTTCTTCGCCACCAAGTGCTTTCCAGAAGAAGATTGTGAACAGTAATGAAGCACATAGTGAAACCAGTGCCTGTGATATCAGTTTAAAATTAAGTTTAAGTGTATGGAAAACAATGTTTAATCAAACTACATGCTGCGATTTGTGCGGTAGAGAGATAATAATTTCTGAAAATATCTTCAAAAGGAACGATGTACTTCTTAGTTTGGAAGTCTCTCGTTCGAGTTGTGAGAGTAAGCTAGAATTTTTGACATCTATCAAACCCCCCCACTATTGTTTCAAGATACAAGATGCTTTAGGGGAAATAGTAAACAGTGAATTAAATCTGCAACAGTGAAACCAATTGAAGAAAATGATGGATGATGGCAGAAAAGGGCCATGGATTTAAAAATTCTTGTGCAGCTGCCATAACTATTGATACTGAGCAGGTACTTATTGTTGAAGTATTGTCGCAACATTACTATAGATGTGCAGAAGTGGGCATCAATAACGAAAACAAACAAATGTATGAACACAACTTTCAGAAAACTTATGAAGGATACACAATGGAGGAATTGAAAGTGCCTCATATGTGAAGATCTTTCAGCACCCTCAAAAACAACACAGTGTTCGCTATGCTAAATTCAGATATGATGGTGATTCCAGTACATTAAAATCAATAACTGTCAGTGAGCCCTTTGACGACCCAACACCACAAAAGTTACAATTTGTCTGTCATGTGCAGAAACAAATAGGTACCTAACTATGTAAAAACATGCAGAACTTTTCCAGCAAAATGTTTGAAGATGGCAAGACCATTAACGGATGTTTGACTGACAAAACAGTCAATTATTAAGTGACTACTACGGCCAAGCCGTCAGAAAGAATACAAACAGCCTGGCAGGAATGCGAAATGCAGTTTGGGCAACGATTTTCCACAAGATGTCAAGTGATGGGAAGCCACAGCACAACTTGTATTCGATTGACTGGTGTAAATAGCGCGAGGCTGAGGCAGCAGGAACCGAATGTACCTATAAAAACACCTGCCCTGAAGCTGCTGGAACAATAGTGAAGCCAGTATAAAAAGATCTAGCGCACCCAGATCTTCCGAAAAAATGCCTCACAGTAAAAAACACTAAATGTAAAGGAGTCTTTCGACCTGTCGTATGGAGCAGAGTGCCCAAAAACGTATTTGTGGCTTTGAAAACATGGAGCCAGTGACGCTGTGATCACCTTAAGTGATGCAAATGCAGGTAGAACAAAGGTTCTGAAGCAATCTGGAAGAACAGAAGCTGCAACATCCCTCAAATAGAGAAACAGATTGCATCTGGTTGACACAGATTACAGAGCTTTGGAGTTTTAGGCTGTCTCTTCATTCAAAAGTGAGTTTTCCTTAACTTCAACTTCCAAGTGCAATATCTGGGAACTACTTTTTTTTGCAAATGTTTCCCATATCTCAAAACTACTTTAGCTTAAGCTCTGAAATTTTTACCTCTCATTTACAGCAGTATTATGTTTATACAGCTCTACAGTGATACAGATAGCACTCAAAGTTTGATCATAAAAATACATTTTTTTTCAAAAATTACATAAATTTTTATGACGTTCACTAAAAAATTCATATCCTAAAAAAGTCGATACTTGATAGTACATCAGTGAATGTATAAGATAAGACTATTTCCTGACAAAGTGTTTTTTTTTGGTAGCCTTAAATAGTTCCTGAGAATACAAGATATAAATATGTGAAATTTAACATTATCAGGATAGTGCATTGATACTCCCCTTAAATAAAAGCCTTTTTATATTTTAAGTGCCCTAACCTTGTCTACTTGTTCGATAAAATTTCGCTGCTAATAAATGACACCCACAAATTCACACAGTGGTTGTAGTATCGTCCCCTTCTGCCATCACCAAACTCCATAGAAACAAATAAAATCTCATAAGACCTCATAAATATTGCGTGCAACAGTAAATGTTATTATCATAGAAAGAAGAATTACCACTTTTACCTATTCAGGCACCTACAACTGGAGTTGATCACTGTGAGCTTACAGCCGAGAACAGCGTCACATCGTAAATTGTGCCAGCAAATACTCATCTTGGACCTGGCTAGTCATGAGTACAACAGGTATATATATCGGGGCGGTTAGTAGACCGGCAACCGAACGCCTACCCAGGTGGCGGATAGGGGAATGCCTCCTAGATATAGGTGATACCGAGGAAATGAAATGCTCGGGGCGGACCAAAACTACTAGTAGCGTCTGTTCCCACAGTGGGCGGCTACAAAAGGCGTCTGCTCCACATGTCAGGGACGGCCTCAACCAACCTCCTGATCTGGAAAGTCAGGTTGTACTCGGCAGCATGCCATATATCCAACTACTAAACATCATGATGGTACAACGAGAAAAATCTCATTACCCCGGGCCCCAGTCAATAGACTGGGATCGTCGTGAGCATCGGATTCCGGGGGCTCACGGATATCATGAGAAGAATCGGAGCTTCTCAAACTCCCTCAAGACCAAACGCATACACTACATCGGCACACTCAACGTGAACACACTGATGAAGACAGGAAAGATGAAATAACTGACTGACACTCTCGAAAAATTTCAAATCATAATATGTGCACTGCAAGAAACACGATTCACAGACGAAGACCATTTCAACACGGAGAATTTCAGAATATACAAAGGAAAACCACCGAGACAACAGAAAAACCTACGGCTTTTTGGCACAGGATTTGCAGTACACTGGTCCATCACGGACAGCATAATCGACTTTTCGTCACGAAACGAAAGAATCAGCACCATCACAGTGAAGTCAGCTAACAAATCCTACACAATAATCAACGCACATGCACCGACTAATGACTACAACAGGAAAAACCCGGACGAAATTGATGACTTCTGGACGACAATGGAAGAAACTATCAGAATAATTCCTGCACATAGAGTCAAAATAGTACTGGGAGACTTCAGCGCTAAACTCGGAAAAGAAAAGATATACAGACATACCACAGGAAAACATACTCCACACAAGGACACAAACGAAAACGGGAAACACCTGATAGACTTTTGCAAAAGCCACGACCTCGCCTTTATGTCAACAAAATTAAAGAAACCAACACGGAAACTTACCACATGGAATTTCCCCAGCGGAAAGCAAGAACTACAAATCGACCACGTAATAGTCCAGAAAGACTCACGAAAAGAAATTTTGAACATAGACACACGTAAAGGCTACTTCGACTCAGACCACCACCTACTACAGATCAGGATTCGTCTTTTGCCCAAGAAAAAGCTCCAGAAGAACAAAATTGTTAGACCAGATCCAGAATACCTTACTTTAAACCAGACACAAATATTAGACAAAATTAAAATGGAGAAAACGACAGACTGGACACAACTTTCACGAAGAATCCGAGAGGCCATGAAACTAGCACAAGCACCACGCACAGGGAAACACCATTGGTGGAACCACACATGTCACCAAGCTATTGATCAACGAATCAGTCCACGGAAAAAATTTAGTAGCCATAAATCCCAAGATAATTGGATGAACTTCCTGAAAACACAAAAGCAATCAAGCAAAATCATTCGCAGTGAAAAACGACAGTATGATAAACGGCGACTGACGGAGATCGAATCGGACTTCATGAAGAACAATACAAGGAACTTCTACAGAACGTTCAGAGAAAATATGACTGGATATCAACCACCCAACGTGTGCTTCAGAAGACCGGATGGGACCCTAGAAACCAATACCAAAAACAGTTGTGACATTCTGGGAAAGTACTTTGAAAAACCGCTCAACACGGACCCCCCTATGGAAGAAATGATGACAAAAACGAGCACGTACAATCCAGATAGTGAACCTCCAACTCTAGAAGAAGTTAAAGAAATAATCAAGTCACTGAAGAATCGTAGAGCACCAGGAGAAGACGGCATCATCGCGGAAATCTGGAAGTTCCAAGACCCAGAACTCACCAAAGACATCCACAGGATCTTGGAAGATATCTGGAAGACCAAGAAAGTTCCTGACGACTGGAAAACTGCCCTGATACACCCACTACACAAAAAAGGTGACAAGACTGACCCGAACAACTACAGAGGAATATCCCTACTACCGGCCACATACAAGATCCTCTCTAAAGCTTTACTAAACAGACTAGAATGCCAGACCGACCACTTGATTGAGGGATACCAAGCAGGCTTCCGTAAAGGGCGGTCTTGTGCGGAACAAATTTGGAACCTGAAAGTGATTTTACAACACAAACAGAACCTGATCATTACCTTTGTCAACTTCAAAAAGGCGTACGACTCTATCGACCGGAAAACTCTCTTCAAAATTCTAGCAGAATACAAAGTAGACAACAAATCTCGGGCTATCATAGAGCAAACTTTAACTAACATGACCTCCAAAGTAAAGTTCTGTGGGGATCTATCAGAGCCCTTTGAAATTCGCACAGGTCTTCGACAAGGCGATGGCCTCTCACCTCTCCTTTTCAATCTGGTGTTACATAAGGTAATAAAAGAATGGGAAACATCACAACAGGGGATAACCTTAGGAAACCTACAGATTAAATGCCTGGCTTTTGCAGACGATTTGGCGATTGTCACGAAAGGTATAAAAGAAAAAAAAGACGCTATTGAAAAACTACACGAAATTGCTTCCAAAACTGGACTACAGATCTCTTACGAAAAGACACAGTTTACGAGCACAAAGAAACTCTCATCTCTGAACACAAAGTATGGCACGATTTACAAAACGGCAAACTTCAAATACCTCGGTGAAACACTACAAATGAGTGGACGTAACAGAGACTCAAACGAAGAAAGAAAAACTAAACTGGACAAGGCATACAAAGTAGTATGGAATCATTACAACAAGACGTCTATCTCACAAAAAGCCAAATTACGCTACTACGACACGGTGGTGCTCCCCGAGGCACTATATGCACCAGAGACCACACTAATCCTAGGGCATACACGTATCAGACAACTAGAAAAAGTAGGAAAATATTTGGCACAACTAACAACAATGGAATATGGATCAAGAAACCTACAGAGGAACTATACAAACATACGGAGACAATCACAGAAAAGATTAGAAAACGCAGATTACAATTCTATGGACACCTATACAGAATGCCATCACACAGACTGACCAAGCAGATCTTTGACTGGGTAACCACTAGAAACAACAAACGGGTGGCTGAGGTAGAAAACGACCTGAACCAACTCAACATAATAGCAGACACAATAAACGACAGAATAAAATTCAGAAACATCATTAAGAAAAGTAATCTACATGAAATACAATGTGACAAACTAACAGGCGTAAAATGGACCGAAGAACGCAAGCAAGATCACAGCCGGAAGATGAAAGAAATATGGGCAACCAAAAAGGCAATCAAGATGAAGACTAAGACACAAAGCCGATAAGAAGCATGGACAGATGACCGGAAACAGAGACACAGCGAGCGAATGAGGGAAGTTTGGGCAGCAAGGAAGGCAGCAAAAGGAATTGGCCATGTAGTTTAGTCCAAATGCGCTCTTTAAGGGCAAAATACCAATATATATATATATATATATAAATACCATATATATATATATATATATATATATATATATATACCAATATATATATATATATACCAATATATATATATATATATGCACTCACGCATACATATAGGGAGAGATGGAAAAGGAATCGTGTAACTTACATAGATCTGCAGCTGGCAGACAGGTCTAGTCTGGAATGAGCATACGCGCAGCCACTGGAGTGGGATCAGTCTTAATATATTCCTCCACCTCCATATGACTAACATTGTTCAATAATACTAGGGGAAAAAGCGTAATATAAGATAATCATTGAAAAATCGTTCATACATATAAACTAGTGACCAAAATTAGGGCAACAAACCGCTATTTCCCTGTGTTGCATCTAATTCACGGTATAGTCATACAAAATGTCAACAGATGACCGTGCAGTTGTGTACTGCACGATAGGTCAGTAGACAACCACGTCAACGATGTGTCAGAGCAATTATCAGACGGGGTAGTGTTTGACCAGTAATTCCACATCCACAATCGCTGTGTATAAAGTCAGAGACGGTGCAGTATGGCACGAAGATGACTCCTACCAGACTCTCAGTGGTGGAGGGTCATAAGGAGAATGGAAGCAGGACAGTTGCGAACTGATGTGTCCCGAAGGCTGTGAATCGCTCTGTTGTTTCTCGGATCTGGCGACAATTTATAGAGACCGAAACAGTATTTCGAAGACCAGGACAGGGCCGACCACGTGTGACATAAAAAAAAACGGATCGTTATTTACGGGCCCGACGGTACCGCCTTAGTATTGAACGGCAGCTGGTATCTGACCTCGCAGCATCCACTGGACGGGTTGTATCGAGACAAAAGGTATACAGAAGGCTTTGGCAGAGTAGATTTTATTGTCAGAGATCTACTGTATGTCTACCTCTGATACGTCTTCACAGAAGGGAACGTGTAGAGTGCAGACGTCGACATGCCACCTGGACGGTCGAGCAATGTGCCAATGTTCTTTTAACAGATGAGTCCCTATTTGGTCTGGAGAGTGACTGTCGACGCTTTCGCCTCTGGAGGAAATATGGAACACGATTTCGGAATTAAAACATTACCTATATCGAGGAGGATCCTTAACGGTATGGGTAGGGATTACGTTGACCATTCGAACACCTCTTCATGAAATTGTATAGGTCAATCGGCCAGATTTAACTGCTGTCAGGTATCACAACGAGATCTTGGGACCTCATGTGCTGTTGTTGCGAGGTGTTGTGCGCCCAGATTTCGTGTTGATGGACGATAATTCTCGACCTCAAAGAGCACAGGTGGTTGATATTTTCTTGGAAATGCAAGATACTGCACCTGCGGTTGTTTGGTTGATTTGGGGTAAGGGGACCAAACATTGAGGTCATCGGTCCCATCGGATTAGGAAAAAAGTTTGCCATGCCCTTTCAAAGGAACCATCCCAGCACGTGCCTGAAGCGATTAGGGAAATCACAGAAAACTTAAACCAGGACATCCGAACGCGGGTTTGAACCGTCGTCCTCCCGAATGTGAGTCCAATGTGCTAACCACTGCGTCACCTCTCTCGGCCTGCATGTATAGAATGTTTCTGCTCGCTCTCCCGATTTGAATCCCATAGAGCATGTCTGGGATGCACTAGGGAGACAGGATGCACCACGTCATCATCCACCAACCACTCTAAAAGACTCGCTGCCAGCTCTGCAGAAAAATGGGCGTTCTTTCCTCAACATGAGACTGATGACATCACTCGCAGCATGTCCCGTGGTTGTCAGGCCTGAATTGCAGCCGGACGTGGTAGCACCCCGTGCTGAGCACATTAACTAGTTGCCAGAATGTTTGTGCAAATCTGTTAAGATGGAAGAAAAACGAAGAGCATTTTTGTCTACTGTTATGGATGTTGCATTTATTTACATCCTGTGTTCTTTACATTGTTTCTTCTTTACTACCACCTGTTTAAACTGTTTTGTGGTAAAATGAACGCATCCTTGCAAAATTTCCGTTTGTTGTTTTAATTATGGACACCAGTGTGTATAAAAACGTATACTTATGATCACACTCTTTGTTGATTCGTGATGCTGGTTCAGTCATTACAAATCATCCAGCTCCCGCATAAGTGCCTTTTAACTTCATCAAGAGATCTACAGTTTCAACACCCATCAGCAGTGAGGCCACGCTGCGATAAAAAAATACATTGGATCATGTTTATACGACAACAAGCACACTGTTCCAGATACATACCTGCAATGTTGTCACAAGGACATCTGCCCTATTCATCACCATAACCAGAGCTATTACCTGAATCCTTCATAGTTGCAGATGCTGATTACCAGAATAACATTTGAAGTGCATGCAAGATGTACAGCGTGTCTTATTTGTACCCTCGGAGGCAACAAGTAGAGGGGGAAGGGCAGGATGCAGTCTTGTGTTGGTGAGTCTACAATCCATTCAGACAGCCAATGGAATAATTTTCTGCCATTTCGTAGCCAATAGGAGAAGAAATCGAATACTAATACAACTGTCTTGAGAGATTGACTCACTGTCTGGATCCCTTATTCAGGTGCGTTGGAGGAGGATTGATAGTGCACTTATTCCCCTACAGGCCATTTCCTCATATATTAAAGTTTTTCCTGAAGTCCTTAGTGTTTCTGTCAGGAGCTTGTATGAGACTTCTTTTGTGTATTAACTGAACCCACTATCTGCTTGCAGCATACAGAGTGCACACGCCTTGCAGGAAGAGGTGGGGCAAGGGAGGTGATAGGTGGTGTTTATTTATATAAGGACCATAAATCACTATGCCAGAATGCAGTCAGTTCCCCTACTTGTGTTAGGGCGGGCGAGAGCTGCAAAAAAGACCCAAAGGCGAGTGAACATTCTATTGTAGGCAATAAACACCGCCGCCGCCGCAACACCTTCAAAGGCCGCCTCGATTTCGTGAGCTCTTAACCAACCCACAAGATTGTTTTGACATCTATACCTGTCAGTCAGTCAACCTCAGAAGCAGAGTGCAGGCGTTTTCATCGACCATTTCCTGTTCCCTCCAACAGCATTCCTCAGCAAACTGCGGTTCCTGCCTAGACTTTTCAATGAGTCGATTTCCATCAAGTGCTGGTAGATACATGCCATCATGAGAAAGTCTATAGGACTTTTCAAAATGGGCCTCGGCCATAATACGTGTAAAACCATTACAGACTTGGTTCATTATCTCCAGGACCAATAAGAGCCCAATCCAGTGGATGTAGGAAACAGGCACTGACGTTCACAAAGTCCAGACACAACATGTTATACCTTGCAGCACTTCCAAAGTTATACTGTCTAATCAATAATATCCAGACACCTATTAGTGGACATCGACATGGAATGCGTCTTCATTTCGCCTTTATGATGTTTTGAACTCTACTGGTAACACTTTCAATGCCATGTCTGAATATCTGTGGAGAAGTGGCAGCCCATCGTTCATCAACAGCCGAAACCAGATAAGATAGTGATATTCGATACTAGGGTCTAGAGCGAATTCGACGTCCTAACTCATCACAAAGGTGTTCCATTCGGTTCAGGTTGAGATTCTTGGCAGGCCAGTCCATTTCAGGAATTTCCAGAAACAATTTCTTTATGCTGCTTTATCGCATTGTTCATCATCATAGTCTACGCACTGTTCCTACGCTCTACTGAATCCTGTGAAATGAATTCGTATCCTTCTGTATTTAATTTTTTCTTAAGTGCAATAAGGGGACCACACTTCAACCAAGAAAAACACCGCCAAATTGTAGTACAACCTTCTTTATATTTCGTTGTTCTCACTACACATGATGGCAGGTAACGTTCTTCAGCTATTCTCCAAATCCAAACCGTTCCACCACAGGGTGTAACGTGATTCATCACTCCCGATCACTCATTTCCAGTCATCCGCTGTTCATTGGCGTCGCTCTTTACACCTCAAGCAACGCTTAGCATTGACGACAGAAATGTGTGGCTGATGGGGAGCCGCACGATTGCTGTTACCAGTTCTTTTAAACTCCCTATGCAGAGGAATTGTGATAACTGGACTGCTGGTATCACCCTGAAGCTCACGTGTCATTCCTGCCGCTGATTTCATGAGATCTCTTACGACCGCCTTCCACAATCCTCGACAGTCCTTGCCCATCAGTTCATGAGTTGTGCCTGCTCTCTGTTTATCTGTGGTTGTTCCTCCGCTTTTCTGCTTCACAAACACTTCATCAACAGTCGACCTGGGCAGTTCTAGAAGGGTTGGAATGTCCCCGATGTTTCCAGACTGAAATTTTGGCTCTGCAGTGGAGTGTGGACTGATATGAAACTTCCTATCAGATTAAAACCGTGCACTAGGCCGTGACTCCAACCCGGGAGCTTTGTCTTTCACAGACAAGTGCTCTACCAACTGAGCTATTAAGTACGACTCTCGATCAATCCTAACACCTCTTCTTCCGCCAGTGCCTCGCCTCCTACCTTCCAAACGTCACAGTTCTCCCGCAAAACTTGCGGCACTAGTACGCCTGGAAGAAAGGATATTGCGGAGATATGACAGCCACAGCCCTGGGGGATGTTTCCTGAACGAAATTTGCACTCTGTAGCTAAGCCATGTCTTCGCAGTACCCTTTGTTCCTGGAGTGCTAGTCCCACAAGTTTCGGAGGAGCACTTCTGTGAAGTTTGGAAGGAAGGAGACGAGGTATTGGTCGAAGTACAGCTGTGAGGGCAGGTCATGAGACGTGTTTGGGTAGCTCAATTGGTAGAGCACCTGTCCGCGATAGGCAAAGGAAACAAGTTTGAGTTTCTATTTGGCACATAGTCGTAATCTGGCAGGAAGTTTCATGTGCCCTATGTATTTGTACCTCAGTCCACGTTCGGAGTCATTGATTTCTCCTGCCTGACCAATCCTGCAGTTACTGCTTCTCTACTTTTATGCTGACAGGTCCACCTCTCGTGACTCTACTGGGCAATTCCGCATTACGTGGGATGTCCAAATACTTCTGATCACATGGTGTAGTTTTACATTTGTAACACACCACCCGTCACTTATCTGGTTTTGGCGTGTGTTCACCCCAGGTAATTGACTAACAGATCAACAGAGAGTGCAAAACTGCCACAATATCGGATAACACAAAGAAAGTAATAAGGCCCTGTGACTCCTGATTGAACTGCGGTGGCAGTGTTGACATTAATTGATTCACAATTGATCACTTTTAATTAAAAAGGGGTGCACATTGAAGTTATCTTCAGCTCTTGAACACCAGATGCAAATGTTGAACATAAAATTAATTAAGGAAATGACTTGGGATTTCAACTACTTGATTGAAAACAGATGCAGTCGATTAGCACAAATTTATTTTAACTCCCAACCTTCAATCATCACATTACAAGACTCTCCTATCAGGCAGTGGTAATAAACTGTGTTTACGTGGAGTAAAGCGCGATAAATCAAAATTAATTCCTATCGACTGACCAGGCATAATGCGAAGTGCGAGACGAATTCCCCAATACACTGCCCATGAAATCGTCGTGGAAACATTGCCGACATGATCCAACAAATTAATCAGCCGGAGCGGGTGCAATATCGCCGAATTCAGCGTGGCGTGGCAGCGTCGTTGTGAGGACGTCGGCCGGGCTTGTGGTGCTGCAAGGCTGTGCTCGTGTATTCATTCCTAGTATCTTGCTCAATACATAGCTGAACGAAAACTTTCCGTCTCCAAGCTCAATCATTCCATTTGCTAAGTCCTAAACATGCTCACTCTTTCTCAGGCAAGCTGAGTAAAGAACGCCACGTCCGCACTCTAGGCAAGCTGGGAATGGAAGACCACTACGGAGACTTGTCCCAATCTGCTCTTCGCCTCGGTTTCCCCTCCAGCATAATCACTTACGCCAATTGCAGCGCAAGTCGCATTAATTATGCGTCGCTTCCCAGCGCCGACCAATGCCTGCTCTGGGAAGTGAACAAATTCTCACAAAATTTCCCTTCCTCTCAATGTCTGCTATTTAGCTCCTTCCAGGCCAAGGTTAGCACCTGCACGAAACACCAATTTTTCCGGAATTCTAAATCCCAGGAGAGTACTTCAGATTCCTTGGTCCTACGTTCCCATCGGAGGCCGGCGTATTTCACTCTGTCGCTCTTCACCTAATTTACTTCAGACTCCGCAGACCATGAATTCAGCATGAAATTGCTATAGTCACAAACATGCATATTTTGGCCTCTGTTGACAGCTCCACCGTAGCTTTGCACGGCTTTCTCGCATGTTTCACTGAAAACAGGACAACGGACATTTATCAACAGGCGTACAAGCTCTCCGTCTGCTTCCCGGTATACCAGCATGGGGTCAACCACCCACTCACTGTCACTCATCTTAAGGCAGCTGGAGGCCGCGCCCCGTTACCGCTTTCTCAGAGCTTGAGCCGCCCTAAGCTGCCTATTGTCGCTTCCCTTCGCTGCTCCCCAGCCGGCCGCGTTCAACTCTGAATACGTCCCTGGGATAAACTAGCCTCCAGTAAATCGACGCGTTTCCACAAAGTTTTCATGTCGTGTGAATTACATTACATCAACCGACATTAATTATTCCAATACGTCCATACTATACCCTCTACAAGATGCATTGTGCCTTGTCAGTCATTTTTGTTCAGCCCTACTGTTCGCTCAACGTGAGTTAGGTGATCTTTAATGACTTCGTGTAAGGGGCATAGTTCTTGCAATCTTACACATTCATCTAAAAATGATTACCTTAAATTAGTGCAGTTTCACGCAAGAAACGCAGTCCCTCAGTGTCAGGTCTCGAGCTCTTTAGGCTGCTCTCGCAGAGTGACGCCTAGCTGCGTCGTTTGTGACGGTTGGCGCGGCCTGGAGGACGCCTCCCGGGGCGCTGTGGCAAGGTCGCGGCGCGCCGCTAATGGATCCGTGTTTATGCAACAGCAAGTGGCCGACAGCGGCCGCCCACGGACGCGGGCTGTGTACAGTACGAGTATGCCGCCCTCCCCCTGCCGGCTCTTTTTGCCCGTTTGCTCTCGCGCCCGTGAGAGCGTTCGCGCTCCAGACCGCGCTAGTCGGTGCGATGCGCTGAGCCGGCACCCGAAATAGCGGCATCTTTTCAAGGCTGCGCCCATTGTATGGAAAAGGCGACGTCGTGCCTCTACCCCACATTGCTGGCCGCCTGCGCACAGCTTTGCTTGCCGCCAAAGCTCTCTGGAGCTAACGAGCAATAAGGTATAACTCTGAAGACTATCCACAAGTTTGCGAATTTTGAGTTTTTCGTGCGTACTGTCTCGCAATGCGTAGCCTGGCAGTAGCATGTTACTACGCTATGAATTTTGGACAACAAGAAACGCAGGGTGGCCATGAAGCCTTAGCTGCTACCCCGAAAAAGTAAAGTTACGTGATTAATTTCTCCGAGTACATGTCCGCATCCTGGTACACATTGAAATCGTCGTGCCACAGTTCCATAGCACGCTACAAGGGGATACAATACAAAATGGGGCGGCCCGTTGATAGAATTGCATTTCTCTATTTGTAGGAAAACAACGCTGCTTCAGCCCATGCTGAGTTGGTGGAAGAAAACCGCAACAATAGAATAGGTGGTGCAGTCGCTTCCGTTGGGATCAAACAAGTCTGCGTGATCAAAAACGAGGTAGAAGGCCACCTTTCTGTGAAGAACTGGGAATTGCAAAGAGAAGTGGAGGCCCTCGTGCTCGAAGACCTTTGTATCACAGTCGAGGCGATAGTGGAAAATCTGAAAATCAGTTTCCAGCACCTTTCACGACATTTTGAGCATGTGAAAGGTCGCCGCTGGCAGGATTCCGTGCTTGCTCAGGCCCATTCAGAAAGCCCCGCCGAACTGAGGCAGCAGCGGTAATATTGAAACTGTTCCGGCCAATCCAGATGACTTCTTTAGCCATCTAATCACCCTGGACAAGTGCTGTGTGTATCGCAATGATCTCGAGATAAAGGAGCAACGAATGCAGTGGAAACATGTGGATTCGCCACTGCAGAAAAAGACGAAGACCCAACTATCGACGAGCGTGGTGTGAAAGAGTGTTTATTGGGAGCGCCATGGTGATGTGCAAACAGATTATGATGGTAAGAGGCAAACTGCCACAGGGCTATAGTACTGGAATTTTCTGACGAGGTTACAATAGGCTGCGAAGACAAAGCATCGCGGAAAGCTGTGTAAGGGGCTGTTGTTTGTTCCGGGACAACATCCCTGCTAAATCTACACAGATCACAGTGACACATTCTATTTCTCTGGATTGTCAAATTTTGCCTCACCCTCCGGTTTCTCGATATCTGGCACCCAGAATATTCTTTCTCTTTCCTCAGATCAAACAGCTAGCGTGGCAGCTATTTCCAGAATGACGAAGAATTGATTTTCTAAGTGGAGCGATTCATGAACAGTCAAAACGCACATTTGTGCAACTCAGATCCAAACCAAGACATCTGTAGTTGAGAAAAATGTGTCCCATTGAAGGGTGAAATTGTGGAGACGGAGTATCACAATCACCAATTTTCATATTCACAGCGTATTTATTTTTGGCGGATAGCTAAAACTTTAGTCACCCTTAATAGTAGGGCAGGACAGCAGCCTCGCAGATCGGCCTGGTCCTTGCTTGAGGAAAGGCGGCAGTAAATACGGGCATCGGCTTGCGACTGGTGCATCACTCTGGTCCGCACATTCTGCATCGCCTTGCCCTACAGCAGGGTCGAGGAGGAAAGACGACCCCAACAAGAGCTCTGGGCATTTAGGGTGAGCTGCCAAGAGGCTGTGTCCGTAGGGATTCGAGATCTGACAGACTACAGATACGTTTCCTACACCTGGAACAAGTTTCTATTTACGAGTGCGCTTGGGCGGAACGGAAATGAAGACTCTTGTTCAATACTGAGCTCTCTTGTTTTGCTCCACATTGTCTAAAGATCTGGGGCAAATTAGGCAGAACATGAGGCAAGTCCTGATAACTGATAACTTGAGTCCAACTGCACACGCCCCACACCATTACAGAGCCTCCACCAGCTTGAACAGTCTCCTGTTGACATGCTGGGTCCGTAGATTCATGAGGTTGTCTCCATAACCGTACACGTCCATCCATTCCATACAATTTGAAACGAGACTCGTCCGACCAGGTAACATGTTTCCAATCATCAACAGTCCAACGTCGGTGTTGATGAGCCCAGGCGAGACGTAAAGCTTCGTGTCGTATAGTCATCAAGAGAACACGAGTGGGCCTTCGGATCCGAAAGCCCATGTCGATGATGTTTCGTTGAATGGTTCGCACGCTGACACTTGTTGATGGCCCAGCATTGAAATCTGCGCAATTTGCGGATGGGTTGCACTTCTGTCACGTTGAACGATTCTCTTCAGTCGTCGTTCGTCCCGTTCTTGCAGTTGGTTTTTCCGCCACAGCGATGTTGGAGATTTGATGTTTACCGAATTCCTGATATTCATGGTACACTAGCGAAATGGTGGTATGGGAAATCCCACTTCATCGCAACACCACTTTCAAACTCAATTAAATCTTGATAACCTTCCATTGTAGCAGTCGTAGCCGATCTAACAACTGTGCCAGAGACTTTTCTTATACAGGTGTAGCCGACCGTCGCGCCGTATTTTGTTGTTTACATATCTCTGTATTTGAATACGCACGCCTATACCAGTTTCTTTGGGGCTTCAGTGTTATACGTACTGTATAAGAAGGCTTTTCGCTGTCTACAACGGCTACTTTATTTAGTCTTTTCACTGGCTTCGAAACATGACATTTTCTTTTCAAGTGCATTCCATAGTTCGCTAACCGTTTCCAAAGGAGCATATCAAGCATTCAGCCACAAATCAACGTCAGGAAAACATGTGGTGGAAAGAAATACAAGACATCTAAATCATCATGATGTGTCTGAGCTATATGTTGATGCACTGGTGTGCAAAACTTAAGGACGAAAATAACTTTCACATGATGTGTCACTTCCAAACAAAGTAATTCCATGAAACGTGAACCATACAGAGAAGGAATTGCTACAGTGTAGTACAGTACAGAAGGTAACTGTAAAAAGTACATAATGAGATGAACAGAAACTATACCTTTATACAAAGACGACTATTACATTGAAGTCACTGCGTTTCACGATGATCCCCTGAACAATAAAAATGCGGGACAGCTACTGGATGGTGGTCGTCGCATGTGGACTTGCTGCAGTGCGTCTTTCCAACGCATCCCACACGTGCCCGATGGCATTCAAGTCGGGGGAACGGGCAGACTAGTCAGTTTGACATACATCCGCTCTTTCTGAGAGATCCTCCAACTGCGCAGTTCGATCCGGAGGCGTATTTTCATCCATTACAATAAAGGTAAGGACGAATGCAGCCCTGAAAAGACGCACATGGAGAAGGAGTACAGTGTCATTATAAAACTGACCAGTGCGTGTACTGTGTTCAAAGATCTGGAGGTCAGTACGCCCACACATTATGCCTCCCCACACCGTAAGACCTGTGCCACCAAAACGATCATGGTCGACAAGATTACTCTGTGCATTACGTGTTCCCATTTCACTTCATATGAGAATGCGTCCAGTATTTTCGAAGTATTAAGGGAAAAAGGCCTGCCCTCTGGTACAGAAATACAGGTATATGCTCATCTGGAATCCAGAAGGCGCATACCACTGCAGTAGTGTACTGTATCCCATTGCTACAACACAGATTTTGTAACTTACATTTCTACACAGCACTGCATTATACTCTGCTACAGTATGGGGAATCAGAAGTAAAACTTGCGCTCTCAGTTTGTCTGGTTAATTAGCCGCTAGCGTAGTCAGACGTAACTCAGGATTCTAGCGGCTGCGCTGTCATGCCACGTCTTCTTCCACCCTGTCTGGGGCTTGTGTTACGTAATCTGAGGCTGTCCAGACTGGCGCCAGCTGCTGTGTTTGTCCCTGACACTGAGAGCCTTGTCGGGAGTCGAACGGCGGACCTTGGCGGCCAATTAGATTCGCCAGCGGCATCGGCCTTGGACGCGCAGCGAGAGCCAAGGTGAGAAACTATACGCCACCTCGACGTGTCGACGTGGTTATTTATCTGCTGTCGAGCCTCTCATTTCTAGTTGGGTAATTACATACTTTGTTATATAGCAAAGTTCTCAGAAGCCGAGTCATAAAATTAGCTAATGGCTCGTTATTTAGCAAACGCCACTCAAGGAAACAGCTAAACGGTGCTCTGGTACTCAGTTACCCTGCTAGTGTCAGCAAGAACGCACAAGCACTGACTATTCTGTGACCCATTCTATTTACTGAAAAAGACGCAGACGTAAGATCATATTGGACGCGGAGCTGGTAGTATCCTAATAGCTGCTTCTAGGCAGTCTTTTGGACACCATTTAACGCATCAAACGTTACCCCTGCCAGACTGTAGCAGTACTTTGTTGTGTTCCGTTGAGAGATTCTGAGCCCTCTGTAATACCCTTTCAGCATTTAGAAGAGACAACATAATCTGCTATCGCCCAGAAAAAAAAAATCACTTAGCTGTTGAAGCAACTTATTTTTTCCACTCGATTTGAAAATCAGGTACGATGGCATGACTAGAGTGTGGATTGCAGACATTACAATTAAGGACAAACTACCCTTGTGGTGCGAAATAATTTTACTCTCTAGTGCTAGTACATAACAAATAATGCAAAAATATTTAATACACCAATCTAAAAGGAATCGACCTGCGTCATGACCTGCTAATACTCTGTTTAATAATGAGAGGCAGTAAATTAACCATTACCGAAAGACACAACTATGTCGGCAACATGATAAAGCTTTCAGACTGTTGAACAGACCACCAAACCAGAGTAGCAGGTTGACGTGTTTGTTGCGTTTCAGGGCAATTCAATGATCGTACTGATAACCACGACACATCGAATACAGTTCCCGAAAAACACTAACGTCACAAAGGAGACATACGTTTATGTAACTCTCCCAAACAAAGATTACCGGAATCACAGATTAGTTGTTGAGATATCTTCCAGGTATTTAGTGAAGAGGGACTAAGTGTATTGCGTTCCGTTAGTTCTGTTATACACATAAAAAGTCTGAGAAGTGGAATTGGTAGAACAAGCCTTACACACAAACACGTGCCTGAAAATTGCTTATTTTCATGTTAGAGAAAAGAACTGACTCGTGTTTTTAGCTCTCGAACTAACATGGTTCTTTCTTAAGAAGTTAAACACAGAACTGTTTTATAAAGACGACCATTATGTTCGTTGTACATTTTATACCTCCCCTATAACTTCCGGTAACACCCGTTCAAAAATGCATGGTGAATCATTTCTGTCGCACCCATTAGACGCGCAACCACGGCTTCCTACGACAGCAGGGATCCCGTAAAAAGCTCTTCACTTAGTACCTTAAAAAACATTTAAAGTAGCCGAGCTCCCGGGACATTTGCTCCGAACATGTAGTCCACTTCGACCTATACAATTTTTCCCTAATTTTACTCCGAAATGGATTCACTTTGCAGACAAGAACTGCAAAATGGGCTTGTATACCGTCGTTCTGAACCCATATTCCTTCACAAATATTAGTCTAAGCATTCTGCCATATAGGAAACCTACCTAAAAAAACACCACTAGCTCGAGAGCTAAAACCGTAAATTCGCTTTGTCTCTCACTGAAACGCGTTGAAAATACTCTCTCTCCTTACCGCCCCATCAAGATCAGTCTGGCAGATATCTCGACATTAATTTTGTGATACTCGTACGTGGGTTATAAAAAAAGCATAAGAATCATGTTTTACATTAGGAGAAACTCCTTCCCTCATACCCCGATGAACCATAACCTCATTCAGTTGTTGATACAATTACCACAGCTTAGTGCAGCAGTATTCTTTCAATTTGAAACAGTTAACGCAGAACAGGGAATCAGCGATCATAAAGCGGTTACTGCATCGATGAATTCAGCCGTAAATAGAAATATTAAAAACAGTAGGAAGATTTTTCTGTTTCACAAAAGTGACAAAAAGCAGATTTCAGAGTACCTGATGGCTCAACACAAAAGTTTTGTCTCAAGTACAGATAGTGTTGAGGATCAGTGGACAAAGTTCAAAACCATCGTACAATATACGTAAGATGAGTATGTGCCAAGCAAGATCGTAAGAGATGGAAAAGAGCCACCGTGGTACAACAACCGAGTTAGAAAACTGCTGCGGAAGCGAAGGGAACTTCACAGCAAACATAAACATAGCCAAAGCCTTTGCAGCCAAACAAAAATTACGCGCAGCGAAATGTAGTGTGAGGAGGGCTATGCGAGAGGCGTTCAATGAATTCGAAAGTAAAGTTCTATGTACTGACTTGGCAGAAAATCCTAAGAAATTTTGGTCTTATGTCAAAGCGGTAAGTGGATCAAAACAAAATGTCCAGACACTCTGCGACCAAAATGGTACTGAAACAGAGGATGACAGACTAAAGGCTGAAATACTAAATGTCTTTTTCCAAAGCTGTTTCACAGAGGAAGACTGCACTTAAGTTCCTTCTCTAGATGGTCGCACAGATGACAAAATGGTAGATATCGAAATAGACGACAGAGGGATAGAGAAACAATTAAAATCGATCAAAAGAGGAAAGGCCGCTGGACCTGATGGGATACCAGTTCGATTTCACACAGAGTACGCGAAGGAACCTGCCCCCCTTCTTGCAGCGGTGTACCGTAGGTCTCTAGAAGAGCGTAGCGTTCCAAAGTATTGGAAAAGGGCACAGGTCATCCCCGTTTTCAAGAAGGGACGTCGAACAGATGTGCAGAACTATAGACCGATATCTATAACGTCTATCAGTTGTAGAATTTTGGAACACGTATTATGTTCGAGTATAATGACTTTTCTGGAGACTAGAAATCTACTCTGTAGGAATCAGCATGGGTTTCGTAAAAGACGATCGTGTGAAACCCAGCTCGCGCTATTCGTCCACGAGACTCAGAGGGCCATAGACACGGGTTCCCAGGTAGATGCCGTATTTCTTGACTTCCGCAACGCGTTCGATACAGTTCCCCACAGTCGTTTAATGAACAAAGTAAGAGCATATGGCCTATCAGACCAATTGTGTGATTGGATTGAGGAGTTCCTAGATAACAGAACGCAGCATGTCATTCTCAATGGAGAGAAGTCTTCCGAAGTAAGAGTGATTTCAGGTGCGCCGCAGGGGAGTGTCGTGGGACCGTTGCTATTCACAATATACATAAATGACCTTGTGGATGACATGGGAAGTTCACTGAGGCTTTTTGCGGACGATGCTGTGGTATATAGAGAGGTTGTAACAATGGAAAATTGTATTGAAATGCAGGAGGATCTGCAACGAATTGACGCATGGTGCAGGTAATGGCAATTGAATCTCAATGTAGAAAGTGTAATGTGCTGCGAATAGATAGAAAGATAGATTCCTTATCATTTAGCTACAAAATAGCAGGTCAGCAACTGGAAGCAGTTAATTCCATCAATTATCTGGGAGTATGCATTAGGAGTGATTTAAAATGGAATGATCATATAAAGTTGATCGTTGGTAAAGCAGATCCCAGACTGAGATTCATTGGAAGAATCCTAAGGAAATGGAATCCGAAAACAAAGGAAGTAGGTTACAGTACACTTGTTCGCCCCCTGCCGTGAATATTGCTCACCAGTGTGGGATCCGTACCAGATAGGTTTGATAGGAGAGATGATCCAACGGAGAGCAGCGCGCTTCGTTACAGGATCATTTAGTAATCGCGAAAGCGTTACGGAGATGATAGATAAACACCAGTGGAAGACTCTGCAGGAGAGACGCTCAGTAGCTCGGTACGGGCTTTTGTTGAAGTTTCGAGAACATACCTTCACCGAGGAGTCAAGCAGTATATTGCTCCCTCCTATGTATATCTCGCGAAGAGGCCATGAGGATAAAATCAGAGAGATTAGAGCTCACACAGAGGCATACCGACAATCCTTCTTTCCACGAACAATACGAGACTGGAACAGAAGGGAGAACCGGTAGAGGTACTCAAGGTACCCTCCGCCACACACCGTCAGGTGGCTTGCGGAGTATGGATGTAGATGTAGATGTAGATGTATTAGAGCTATTCGAATTTTCATTCTTCAACGAAACAAAAACGCAAAGGTAAAGAAATTTCCGCGTGCGCGGTTCGGGTCCGCGCCGTAGATTTTTGCGAAAACTGTGGGATGAAATCACTAGAAGTGTTTCGTACTTATATGTAATTTAATTATCAACCTCTTTAATATAGTGGTTACATAGAACAGTAAACAGGTAAGTCGGAAGTTTGGGTTGTCGCTGGCCGCTGTATGTCCGAAAGGGCCGGCTACGTAATCGCTTTGCGCCGTTATTTCATTTCTTTTCAACGCTGACGCAACTCTCGCATTTGCTCAGCACTGTACAGTTTAGGGTTTCTGGATTCCTTTCAACGCTGACTTGCGTTTTCTATAATTTCGAGATTATTTAGGAGACATATGAGGCTAATCATTTTCATTATTTTGTAGATTGCAATTTAATATCGATTTTTACTTATATACCGATGAATATTTGTGCTGTATCACTTTGGGTCCTAGTAGCGTTTCCCGAGGTCTTCAAAATCACACTGGTATAAGTGTGCTAGCGAAACACGTTTCCACAGTACACCACCTTGTACCTTTACACAAAACTAATTCGTAAGTCACGTACTTGCACCTACACGAGTACGATGCGGCAACATGTAAAACAAATACTGTCTTAAGGAAATATCTATAACTGACATAATGGCTTGAAATTGATTTAACATTGTCATTTGTTAATTTCTATAAAATCATCAGTCTTTTGCTTTATGCTGTTCTCTTCTTCCAACGTTTTGCGAATCCTGTTCAACTGAACGCCGATGGTAACAACTACAACACATACTAATATTTGTTCGCCATTTCAAATTATCTGAACGCCTAAGTGTTGTTTCATTAAACTGCTCGCTGTACTGGGTGAGGGCCTTTCATAGACTACTTTTTTTGCTGGTCCTTTCTTTCTAGTAGGGGAAAGTCAGGTAAGTTGGCCAAATGAGATATATTATGATTTTTCTGCCCTTTACTTTGAACTTAGATACTTCATTTATGGAAAAGTAATCGCTTCATGTATCCCATTTAGATTCAAGCTCTTAAACATTTACTAAAACTAAAAATATTTTAAAATATAACTATTTTTGTTATTGATGGTACCATTCGTCAACTTACGCTACAGGGGACTAAGAAGGACAAGATGACGAAATGAACATTTTATTTATATAACAAAGACATTTTATTGGCGGTTATCTATGTATCACAAAAGACACAAATATAACACTTGTCCTCTGCTTTCCTGTAATTTAAGCTCGTACACTGAGCATGAACTCAGTCCTGACATCGAGAACATTGATACCGTATTTCTGTCTTCCCAACCTCACCAAAAATGATGTATTCTCTTTCGTCGACATCATCGGAATCACTGTCGGCGGCTCAGTTTGGATGGATGAGCTCGAAGATGAGTCGCCAAAGTCTGTCCCAGGATCCTTTCTTTGCTTCATTCGAAAACCTCCGCCGAACGCAAGTTTACATATAGGACCTTTGTAATTTTTTTTTATCTTTCCATTCGCAATCTCTTTTAATATTTTCTCTCTCTTCATTTTCTTTCTTGTTTCTCCTTCATATCGTCCTCTTCTCTTTGTCTCTTTTCCTCCAGACTTATTTTCACGGTTGTGCTGGTTATTTGTAGAGATGACGATTTTTTCTTCATTTTCTTGGACCTCCTTTAGGTGCATCTTGAGGTAACGGGGGTACGGCGTAGGTAGATGCGGAGTTAGAGCTAGGTAAGGACATTGATAATCCACCAAGTTCTGCATGGGGTCACTGAGATAAAACAGGAGTACGTGTAGTGTTAGATGAAGACCCTGGTAGAGGTTCCGCTTCGGGCAGCGGAGGTAAAGTAAAGGTAGTTATAGAGTTAAATTAAGGCCCTGGTAGTGCATCAAATTCTGCAATTAGGTATGCTGACATCACAGGTAGAGGAATGTTTGTTGTTAGTGATGGTGCGAAGTCTTCTTCACTACTGACCCTTAACATAGACAAATGTAATGTATTGCGAATACATAGAAAGAAGGATCCTTTATTGTATGATTATATGATAGCGGAACAAACACTGGTAGCAGTTACTTCTGTAAAATATCTGGGAGTATGCGTGCGGAACGATTTTAAGTGGAATGATCATATAAAATTAATTGTTGGTAAGGCGGGCACCAGGTTGAGATTCATTGGGAGAGTCCTTAGAAAATGTAGTCCATCAACAAACGAGGTGGCTTACAAAACACTCGTTCGACCTATACTTGAGTATTGCTCATCAGTGTGGGTTCCGTACCAGATCGGGTTGATGGAGGAGATAGCGAAGATCCAAAGAAGAGCAGCGCGTTTCGTCACAGGGTTATTTGGTAAGCGTGATAGCGTTACGGAGATGTTTAGCAAACTCAAGTGGCAGACTCTGCAAGAGAGGCGCTCTGCATCGCGGTGTAGCTTGCTCGCCAGGTTTCAAGAGGGTGCGTTTCTGGATGAGGCATCGAATATATTGCTTCCCCCTACTTATACCTCCCGAGGAGATCACGAATGGTAAAATTAGAGAGATTCGAGCGTGCACAGAGGCTTTCAGACAGTCGTTCTTCCCGCGAACCATACGCGACTGGAACAGAAAAGGGATGTAATGACAGTGGCACGTAAAGTGCCCTCCGCCACACACCGTTGGGTGGCTTGCGCAGTATAAATGTAGATGTAGATGTAAATGTCTGTGAGTTTAACGGCACATTCCCTGTGTCTATAAAGCCTTTGATCGCATTATTTTAAGATTCAGCTTTGCTAAAGGCAGTGTTGAACAATCTTGCAATGACTTGTATTGTTATCACTTGGCATGGCTGATAATTAAGATAGTCAGTACAAACGTTTATATAAGCAGTCTTCAGAGGTACGTAAAGTGACACACCCAACGGTTGAAACGTGACGTTGTGTGAAGTGGGAAACCTAGAAGAATTATGAAATTATCTCTGCAGAGAGTAAGGTTTCCAAAGTGAGATGTGAGGTATGGTTATCCATAAACAAAGGGATTAGATTTCTTTCTGATAGTTTAATTTTTTAATTAAATGCTCAGGGCATTTACAAATTTCTCAGCATTCATCCAGCCAGATTCATGACCAACTCCAACAGATCCAGATGGTGCATCATCAAGGTATGCTAGCTGCATTCTAACCATCAGATAAATAAAATATGGTGGTATGAACTGACATGTGGCACTAACTCAGAAAGCAACGCTGACGTTTGTTCACCTCTCAGCAAAGAAAACCTTTATTACCCCTCTTTTTCCAGAAGGGCTCAGTATTAGTGTACCTTTGTGGGAACTGTTGTGCAGTCTGTCTCAACAACCTTAAAAATCTGGTGGGGCGCAAATTTGTATTTTGTCCCTACTTCTGTGCATAAATTAAAAAATGCGTCTACATTCACTTTATTAAATGCAGTCAATCTAGCTGCCGACGTAGGTTCTGCTTTAAGAAAAGAAAACTTGAACAGTGTCATGCAATTCTGAATAAAATCTTTCCCTGTCATTCAAGCTATGCTGAATCTGTACCCTATATTCTTAAATTCAGCATAATCGTAGACAATTCGAGCGAAGTCAGCATTTGTCATTCCAAAACCTCTTCTGTGGCAATCAGTGACATATTACTCCAGTTCTTGTAATTGGTTATCATTAAATTTTTTTAAGCCACCCGCGTTTTGTGACAAATCTTCAAATAAAATTAGCAATGTGATCCGCAATCAGATTTTCGAAAAATTAAATGACAAAGATTTTAATTGAACTTAACTTTTAATGCAAAATAAATAGATAAAGTATTAATCTAATATGGAATTGAAATGAAGTCTTGATAGAGCGAAGGGGAACGATGCGGGAGACCCGCACCGCCGTACTAGGCAAGGTCCTAAGGGAGGTGGTTTGCCGTTGCCTTAAACCGAGATAAATGATGACGGTGAAGGCCGACACAACAACACCCAGTCATCTCGAGGCAGGTGAAAAATCCCTGACCGCGCCGGGAATCGAACCCGGGACTCCGTGCTCGGGAACCGAGAACTCTACCGCGAGACCACGAGCTGCGGACAGACTAATATAATTTTTTCAAATATATTTAAATATGAACAAAAGCCGAGCTTACTTCATCTGTAGCCTTAAAAAAAAATAATAATAAAGCCGCCAAACTGCAGGGACGGATTCCCGACTGGAGATAGAGGAAAAAAGGTGTATAAAAAGTGTCCGGAAATGCATCGTTGCCACGGTAGATGGCGCTGAGGAATGACAATTCCTCTCGCCACATGCCTTGTGTTCCTTGTGTATTGCAGGCTGTACGAATGAGGCAGCGTACTGCAAGCAGCAGAATGGTGCGGTATTCATGTCTGAAACAGGCCGAGATGGTGTCTGTGTACGACCAAGCAAAAGGAAACGGCCGAGAGACAGCACGGCTGTAGCTAAACACGTACCCTCACAGACACCAATCACATCATATTTCAAGCTATTTTTGGCCGTTTGTGTGATCATGGGTCCTTTCAGACGTACGAACGTGCACGGAGGCGGCTGATTGCGTACACGAGATCCGGAGGACCGGATCCTACAGGGTTCTAAAGGATATTGAGATGGACCGTAGTACAAGCTCCAGGCGACATGGTCTAAGCCGAAGTATGATTATGCGTACCCTGCATGACAACCACTACTATCCCTATCACCTGCAACGAGCGCAAGGATTATAAGCAGCGGATTTCCCTCTACAGGATGGAGTCTGCCGATGGTTTTTGCACCAGACTATCACAATTATGGGTTTTCTTTTATCAGCCCTCTTTACCGACGAAGCAAACTTTACCAGAACTCGCGTCATCAGTCTGCACAATCGTCATCTGTGGACTACAGACCCGGCACGTGGTCAGAGGAACTTTCATTCCTCAGCGCCATCTACAGTGGCAACGATGCATTTCCGTACCCATGTTCATGGATCCTTCGTCCCTCCATTTCCAGTCAGGAACACGTCTCTGCAGTTTATCAGTTTTATTAATGTTCACGCTGTATATACTTCCGTCTTGTTTATTACGTAGCTGATAATCAAAATGACGCGTCTATCCAATAACAAAGGCATTAGAAGCATGACAACACTCAGAGGCGGGCAGGATGATTAATTCGCCCTCTTAACCACAGTCAACATTCTGGATACAGACTTAAACATCCACAACGTCTTACACAATCCCCCTGCCACGTCTTCACTGTTGTGTCCCCCCTACCCTCCATCTCTACACCCTTCATCTCCTTTCCCAAGGTGGCTTCCATAACTCCCCCTCCCGGATGATGCCCTCTCTCCCTCCATTTATCCCTCCTATCAACTCTGATCCTCACCCCCCCTCCTTTCCTCTGTCCTCTTCCCAGGCTCCCTCTCCCCCCTTCCATCCTCTTTTTTTCCTCACCTACCCTCTCTCTGGCCCCCCTCTCTCCCCCTATTCCTTTTGCATTTCCCTCCTCTGCCTTTTCCCATTCCCTCCAGCGTTTGCACTGCCCCTCTCTCCCCTTATGAGTCCTCTCCCTCCTTTGGTCCCCTCCCCCCTTTTCGTTTTTTCCTCTCCTCCCTCCTTGTTTTCCCCCTCATCCAGGTTCCCCCCCCTCCCCCATCTGCCCATAGCTAGGGAGTGTCATCTTTGTGCCGACATTTTCGTGCAGTGTTTTACAGTGAGTGTTTTACAGTGAGTGTTCCATGTTGTGTGTCTTTTGGGAAGTGTTGTGAACAGCTATCATACTCTCGCTGGGTGTAATTTTTTATCTCTTGCGAACAGAAACCAGACTGTCGCCATGTTTTTTTTAAATTGTGTGTCTACTATGTTACTTGTCTGATTCCTGTGTATTTTATTAACATTGCCAACCCCTTTGCTCTATGTTTTAACTTTCCACAATTTTCCGCTGTTTTACAATTTAAGTCACCGTTTTATCGCCTGTTTTTCTTGTTTCTTTTCTTCTTACGTTTTTAAAAAGTCTGTAGGCTGTAGAGCAGCGTACTAAGCTGCTGCCAGCCCGCCCCCTTCGGGGGGAATTGAAATTCAATAAAAGGAAAAAAAACTTACACAGTGATTTCGTTAAAGCGTTATTAATGCGTCGTTGTACCCATAAGGCTTAAGAGGATCAATTATACATTAATATAAAAGTACTACTAACATAAAATTTATTTAAATCATGGGAAAAACTGTTACAAAAAGAGTGTCCTCTTTGAAGCCAATGTTCTCAACAAAACAAATTGACCAATCGAGTCTAGAAGTCTAGTTCAACGGACATGCCTCCCGAACGCGCTAAGGAATTGATACTGTAATGCAAGTACGTAGCTCCATCTGTAGAGTGACGGGAGAAATTCAAAATTTGTGATCTTAGACTGCTCGTCAACTTACCCGACCATCCCCTGTATCCTCACTTTGCAGTTCACCTTAAATTTCATCATTCTCTGTGGTACCACATGCCAAATGCTTCCGCTTTCTCCTTCTCCAGGTTTCCCGTGCTGTCCTCTAAAGACAAAGTAATCGTAAGCGGTATTAGGCTGCGTGTGACAATCTTAGCCCCTTGTTCTACATACGAATGGAACATCAAAGGAAACGACTAATAACAGCAGGGTAAAAGTTCCTATGAAGACAGTAGCAATAGGTTGGTGGATTAGGGCTTAACGTCTTGTTGACAGTGAGTTCATTACAGATCAAGCACAAAGTCGTAATGGGCAAGGAAGTGGAAGAAATTCGTCCTTGTCCTTTTAAAATGAGTCATTCCAACATACCTTAAAAGGCTTAGAAAAAATATGGAAAACTTAAATGAGAATTGTCGCAAGAGGATTTGGATTAATCCGTATATGAGCATCTCCCTCCATAAAACATGGGCAACACAGACGAACGACTCGGAACGTAAGGGGCAGTGTCTGCACACACCTCTACTTAACAGATAGGAAGGTGAAAGCGTTGCAAGTGTCCACCTGTTACTTGGTAAGAGGAAAAAAGGGTGCAATGACAGATGGGGACCAGCAGATTGAAACTGGTCCCATCTGTACGCTGGCGACTCGTCACGGACCCTCATCTCACGACCTTGGCGCTGGTTTTTCAGTAACCATTCTGCTCCAACCCAACACAACACCCGCGTAGGGTGTGGAAGGATGGGATCCCGTCGAGATTGGCAGGCGACCCTAGCACACACAAGTTGCATGAACCCTGTCTCTGAGGCCTTCACATTTCGCCGCTTCTCATTTATTTTCGCGAAGGTCGCCGTTCATCACACAGTGGGTGCACGGGCGTGATGCAAGCGCCAGAGGCTGTAACCGCGGTGTAGTGAAGTGGGTCATCCAGCTGGCAAGCATTTCCAACAACTGTGGGCCCTTCAATAGTCAGCATCGCAAACAGAGGAATGGTCGAGCCGTCCTTCTGGCTTATGCTCTACTGAAACGTTCGAAAATGGCACTTTTCCAGCTGTCTCCGCGTCGACAGTGATCTGGATGTTAGAGTTTACACTGTTCATGTGATCAAGAAAATACTGAAGAGCTTCTCTGTTGCCAGTTCGTAAGTGCGTCGTCAATATAAAATGAAGCTGTCAAAGGAAATTCATATTTAAAGAACGTTCCTTAAAACGCTACTAGAAAGAAGTTAGCCACTGCTGTAGATAGAAGACAACCTGTGGCCATTTCGTCTGCCATTTCATTAACAGCTGTACAAAAGTATGTTGCCATAAACACTGGATGAAAGAAAATGGTCTTAACGGTAAAAAATGAAATGAGCGTGTGGCATTGTTGGCCGGGAGGCCCCATCCGGTGATGAGGATGAAATACTACTCTATCCTGTGCACTCCTTTCATATCCAAGTAACTGCTGCAGCCTACATCCCTCTGAATCTGCTTACTGTATCCATCCCTTGGTCTCGCTCTACGAATTTTACCCCCCCCCCCCCCCAAACTTCCCATCAATGACCCCTTGATGCCTCAGAATGTGTCCTACCAACTGATCCCTTTTTCTACTCAGGTTGTACCACAAATTTCTCTTCTCCCCAATTCTATTCAGTATCTCCACTCATTAGTTAAGTGACCGACCCATCTTATCTTCAGCATTCTTCTGTAGAATCACATTTCGAAAGCTTCTATTCTCTTCTTGTCTAAACTCTTTATTGTCCATGATTCACTTCCATACTTGGCAACAATCCATACAAATACTTTCAGGAAGGACTTCCTGACACTTGAATCTATACTCGATGTTAACAAATTTCTCTTCTTCAGAAACACTTTTCTTACCATTGCCAGTCTACATTTTATGTCCTCCCTAGTTCTACCAACATCTGTTTTGTGACTTCCCAAATAGCAAAACTCATTTACTACTTGAAGTGTCTCATTTCTTAATCTAATTCCCTCAGCATTATCTGATTTAATTAGACTACATTCCATTATTCTCGTTTTGCTTTTGTCCCTGGACCTTAATTCGTACTCCAGATTTTTCTTTTGTTTCCTTTACTGACTGCTCAATAAACAGATTGAATAGCATAGGGGAGAGGCTACAATCCTGTCTCGCCCCCTTCTCAACCACTGCTTCCCTGTTGACATTTATTATCTATAATTTAGACTGCACTTGAAGGTAGCATAACAAGTAAACGAATTTGGAGCACCAGCCGCATGTACTTCGACTGTCAGAAACGATTATTTTGACAAACAGAAATGTTATGGACTATGGCTCTATAGACTTGACGAATTTCTTTTCTAAAAACAATAAAAATCCGATCACTGCAGTACCAAGTGTGTGGGAAAGGTGTTAATATCATTATGGACTGTTACTTGTATAACAGTTCTTTTCCTTAAATTTTTTCATTAATAGCTTCGAATTATTGTTAGAAAAGGCGGCTAGCACGTAAAGCATTATATAACTGCGACATCGTTCAACATCAGTTACGAAAAAAGTACAGTCGATTTTTTACTAATTTGAATATATTCTGTTCATTACACATTCCTCGACGTATGTAATTAGACCTTTTAACCAACGCCTCCCTGTTAAAAAGAAAGAGCATCTACGCGATGTAACTGATATCGTCCTTTCAACAGATTTGGGTGACAGGCGCAACAGCGTCCAGTCCGTCCATCATACGCAGTGGACGAAACCCAGTCGGTCGAAGCACTCGCTCGCCTCACATAAAATAGTTTAAAAACAGAAACAACAACGAGAACCAAATTCTTTTGAAAGAAAATTGAATATATTAAACGATAGTCCATTAAAAGTGCGGCGAAATTACGAGCGTTGCCCAGAAAGTAATGCACAGTATTTTTTTTTCTTCAAAGATTCTTTATTGAACGTAATGAGAATTACGCATACGATAGAATAGTGTTTTATCTACACATCCTATTTTTCCTTGTAATCTCCATCCCGTTCTATGGCCTTCCTCCAGAGCAAAACAAGAGGGTGTGTGCCCTGTCGGTACCAATACTTGTCCTGGTGGAGGAGCCAGTGTTTCACTGTATGAATCACCTCCTCGCCCTTAAAGTGTCTTCCACGAAGGGTATCCTTAAATGGCCCAAACAAGTGGAAGTCCGAGGGCACGATGCAACATGTCAGGTGTGATACGCATGGATGGTCTCCCCGACCGCTGCAAATCGTGGAGCTCCGTCGAAGGGTCTTCTGATGACTTCACCCTGCGTGACCAGTGACTAACTCTACTTCTGTCGACAGCAGACGCTCCATAGACTTTGCACAACAGTTTTTGAATATTCGTCCCAGTTTCTTTCTCTGCACTGAGAAATTCAATGACGGCGCGTTGCTGTATCACTTACATATTCCATTTTGGAACTGTCCTGCAGGCACGCTATCTGTCGGAAGACGGAAACCTGGAGCGCGCAGTCAGGATACTTCAAATAAAACGTACGTAACGTTTCACATTCGTAGAATTGTTCTCGGCTGAGAAAAAAAAAATTCGTTGCATTATTTTCTGGGCAACCTGGTAGACATTACCTGGGACTGCGCCATTGGAAGGAGTAAGAACGCTAGTCTCAACTCTTCTGTGACACTACTCCAGGTTACACTACAGATTTCCACGATGATACGTTCAGTGGTTTTTGTACTGTTGACGACAGACAGTAAGCACCAGTAGCTTACCTGTTTACCTTGTTACTAATGAAATAAAACAATAATATGCCCATTATTATCAATGGATAAGTTCTCGGTTTCGTTACCATGGTTTTAAATCGTGATTACTATTGGAGAGATGGAACTGACGGTAGCGCTGTGTTTCAAGTCATTAGCCAGGCGAGGCCGGGCTTCCGGCAGAATGCATGAACGCGCGCCAGTATTTCTCGGCGGCGGCGTAGAAGCGGCGCAGCGGGCACTGTGTCTTTCGTCAACGTCCAGTCCCGCATAAGTGACAGTGGTCAAAGCCTGACATAGGCTATCATCGATGTCACTACTTTGGCGTCTCCAAATGAAGTCTGCCCTATTGAATCTCGCAGTCAAATAGTGCGTTCTTTGATATCTCCAAGTCAAGTCCGACGTCCAAATGTAGGTAAACCACATACCATTGACAAGAGAGTTATTCCTAGACGACAGTACTTCTCTTGGCAAGTTGAATCTCGTCCGTTAAGTGTTGACGCAGCCTGACAATACGGTTTTGGGTCCAAAGACAGTCCTTCTCTTCGCAAGCGCGTCTCTTCCGTTAAGCGTTGACCCCGTAGACCCAGCCTTCCAAGAAGGGCTCGGGCACACGACCGGTCCGATACAACGGAGGCTGAGCTGAGCGTCTTACGGCGTTCCTGGGCCTCTGGCTGCAAACTGCACAGGTGTTTGCTGGCTCTAGTGCCAGGAGGCCATTGTGTCTCAACAGAAGGCTGAGTGTTTCGTCTAACCGTTTTACAGTTAAGTTGTGAGTCGATGTTGTACTGTTGTACTGTTTCTCAGTACATGTTTTTAAAGAAACTAATTTCTCTCCTTGACCTCTAGAGATGTCTGGCTGAAGTTGTGGAACACATTACGCATTCCAAATGGCAACAGAAGATCGTATTTGTAACTATTAGTCTGATGACTGTTTTGGTGTAATTCTCTGCGCCTGTGCAAGCCGCCAGTCAAGCCTTGGTCTCGCTCTTCAAATTTATTCCTCACACTTTCCTCCTTTACCAAACTGATTATTCCTTGATGCATCAGTATGTGTCCTTTCAACCAATGCCTCCTTTTAGTCAAGCAGTGCCATTAATCTTTTTCTCTCCAGTTTGATTCAGAACCTCTCCATTAGTTATCCGATCTATCTCTCTAATCTTCAGCATTCTTCGGCAATACCACAATTCAGAAGTTTCTGCTTGCACTCTCCTGTGTATACTGCTTACGTCCAGGTTTCTCTTCTCTATAACACTTCACTCCAGATAAAATGTTTCAGAAATGATTAGCTAATACTTAAATTTATATTCGATATTAACATACTTCATGTGTTCACGTCTGCCTAGTAAACAGGAGATCTGGGTCCAAGTCCCGACCTTTGCACAAATTTTAATTCATTACTTCAGCTTCTGTCCTTACTGAAGATAAAATTGAGAGTCATACACCTCCAGCAAAATGTAATTTCATCAGATCAAGTGTTCATTAAAGATTTTCTGCTGTCGGTATGTTTTTTATATACAATTTACTTCTGCTATCATCAGTTTCTTTACAGTCTAACAGCAGAACTCCTCTACTACTTTTACTGTCTCATTTTCTAATCTAATTACTGCAAGATCATCTTTCTAAATTCGATGACACCCTGTTTTACTTTTGCTTATGCCTTTCTTATAATTTCTTTTGAAGACATTGTCCGTTCCGATCAAAGGATCTTCCAAGTCCTCGGGCGACAATGACAAAACTACATCACTGGCGTAGCCTTAAAATCTTTATTTCCTCTCCATTCCGTATGTTCTTGTCATGTCCTTTACTGCATGCTCACTGCTCAGATTTAATAATATGAAGGACACGCTGCAACCCTATGTCACTCCTTCCGCAGTTACTGCCTCGATTAGTGCCCTTCGATTCTTAAAACTGTAGTCTGATTTCAATACAAGATTGCCCTGTTGTAGCTCCTCTAACTTCAGAATTCCGAAGAGAGTATGCCTGTTAACACTGTCAAACAGATTTTACTAAATCTACGTATATTATAAATTTGAGTTTGTTTTCAGTCTTCCTCCTAAGATCAATCGTATGTTTAATAATATAACTTTCTGGTAAAAAACGTTCAAATCGGAGATGGCATACATACTATTCGAAAAGCAGCTACATGGCTGTGTTACTCTTTGGAAGTTTATGAGTATTAAACATAGCAATAAGTGCTGCTTCGGTTACGTTTTACCGTTTCTGGGCACGGTGTGTGTGTTTGTGTCTGTGCGTGTATGACTCTACGTCTGCCCGTGGGTGTGCGTATGTGTGTGCAAGTGTATGAGGGAGAGAGAGAGAACGACGTCTTGCTCTGGACGCTTGACTCGCCTGGGAAAGGAACGGTTATAACGCCTATGTCCCACTTTGGATGTCTTTTAGCAGCAGCAGTAACGGTTGATAAGAATCAACCGCCGGAGAGAAACCGGATCACAGCCGGCTGCAGCAAGTGGCAAGTATCTTGTGGTCGTATGTCTTGTTATTTTTTCTAATTCGTTTGCAATCTCTTGCAACCTAGTTCGAGGCACCGGTCTACAGCCGACTTTGTAAGGCGTTCTTTGCAGTTAAGAGTGAAACAAGAGCCAGATTATACCTGTATGATGAGTCTCAGACTTGCGACTCAGTGATGGCCTTCTGAAGAGATAATATAATAGTCTCTCTGAATCCATAGATTCCGCTACCCAAGGAACAATACATGCTCTGAAAACTATACATGTGTGTGTGTGTGTGTGTGTGTGTGTGTGTGTGTGTGTCCCAAAAACTGAAAATCCTTGTTTATTTGTTCTATTTGTAATGTGGGGTTAAAGGTGAGCAGACATCAGTAGCCCAGTTACCTTGTTGGCGATAGTGTCAGCCCATGAGGAATCATTGTCGTTCACACCTGGTGGTGTACGAGGGCTATTTTTTTTTTTCAAGGGCCGATGGTTCGCGAAATGGAAACCAGGTGAAAATACAATAGCTTTCATTTGCAACATTTAGGTACACCTTCTAGCTCTTGAGAGTATTTTTGTTCTGTCGTTGCCACTACAAAAATGAGTGATTCTTTTTTTTCACCAGAGGCGTTTCGCTTTATTGAGGTAAAGCATCATCAGTAGTATGTAATTACGTTATTTACATTTTTATTTGCTTTTAAATCGAAAAACAGTTTGTTAAGAATAGGTTGATTTGTACTTACGGTGATTTTCTGGCTGGTTTCTAGCTTACATCGGGAAATGCCGTCTGCTAGCACGACGTTGGTATTTTTCTGTGCTAGACACTAATAATTTTGGATTAATTTTTAGATGTTCTGTATCACTATACACTTCTTATGTTTTTCACATGCACACGGTTGTATTCTGCTTGTTTTTGTACTTCAAGTATGTGTTGTTTGTGTTTTGTAGTGTGCCAACATAACCTTTCCATTATTTTGTCTTTGCCCTACAACATTTTTTAAATTTATGTTATTGTATGTGTATATTTCTACTTAATTATGTTTCTACGTATTTATGAGCTGTGTAAGAGTAGAGAAGGAATAGCAATGGAGGGATTTTTTTAGGGGAGGGGGAAACCATGATGAATGGACATGAGTATATAGCAGTGTGATGGGGTGTGAGTTAGAGGAGAAAGTGAGGAGTGAGAAGTGAAATGAAACTCTGATTGGGGGACGGGGGTTGTGGGAGAGTGGGAGGAGGTGAAGGATGGAAAAGGCTCTTTTCTTTTTCATGTAATTTCATCAATTGTTCTATACAGAGTCTAATTTCCAATATTTATCTGGTCTTTGAGCAACCGTTTATTTTGTGTGAATGCTTTTTGTATGTGGAAATTTTCTTGGAAATGGAGGAGGTGTCTGTTTTTATAATATTCATATAGTTTTTAATATTGGTTGGTCTGTGGTGTTCTTCTTTTAGATGATCCGCAAATATTGAATGATTTGTACCGTATTTAAATGCTCTGATGTGTTCTTTATATCTTGTGTCGAATGACCTGTCCGTCATTCCAGTGTATATCTTCTCACAGTCTCCGCAACTGAGCTGATAAACACCACATTTTTGGTACCTGTCTGGTTTTGATTTCAGTTTTGGAATGTGTTTTTGTATGGAGTTGTTTGTTTTGTAAGCAATGTTTATGCCTTTTTTTAAATATGTTACCTATTTTAGGAGTGAAATTGTTCTGGTAGGTCACTGTATGCCATTTTTTGATGTAGTGCCAGTTGTATGAGTTAGTGTGGTTTGGTTAGTTTTTTCATTATCTGTCTCTATTTTTTTGTTTAGTTTGTCTATTATTGTTTCTTTGTGTCAATTTTAAATGCCATTTATTTTATAATGGTTAACTCTTTCTGGTAATTAGAAGTGTTTAGGAGGATCCCGTTCGGCCCTTTTAACATGTACCTGATTGGTGCTTGTTTGTGGTTCTGTGGGTGGTTTGAAGTTGCATTTAAGATAATGTCACTTGTTGTGGGTTTTCTGTATATGTCAAATGTGTGTTTATTATTGTCTTTTCTTTTGGTAATGTGTAAAAAGTTGAGTGTTTTTTCTTGTTGTTCTTCTATTGTGAAGTTTATGTTTTTGTGTACAGTATTATGTCTTTCTGTAGTTGCAGTATTCTGTTTTTAGGTCAATCTACCATGCGTATTATGTCATCCATGTATCTGTACCAGTAGATGACCTTGTAGCTTCTCTTTGTTATTATGTCATCAAATAATAATTTTTCTTTGTGACTCATGAAAATGTTGGCTAATGTTCCTAAAACAGGTGAACCCATGGGCAAACCTTCTTCTTGTATGTAGTATTCTTGATTGAATTCAAATTAATGTTGTTGTGTTATTAACTGTAATAATTTGTTTCATCTGTATGTTCATGAGGTAGCTGGTTGTGTGTTTTCAGGTTTTCTTCAATTATTTTAATGGTTTCATTAACAGGCATGCAACTGTTCATACGTTCTACATCAAAGGAGAGCAATGTTGCTGTGTCAGGGATTTTACTGTCTATTATATGTTCTAACAGTAGAGAGGTATTTCTGATTGTTCTATCAATTTCTAGTTTATAATATTGGGTGAGCTGTGACTGCATTTGTTTTGCTAGTAGGTATGTAGGACCTGCTCTGAAATTTTCTATTGGACAGAGTGGATAATTTTCTTTATGGACCTTTAGTTGACATCTCATGTTGGGGGCTTGAAGGTTTCTTTTTTTTTATTTTTTTTACAAGTCTCTGTTTCTGTGTGTTTTAACATGTGTTTGATATCTGTTAGTTCGGTTTGATTTTAACCTTTTTATGTTGTTTTGCTGATGAATTCTGTTTTTTCTATGTACTCTTTTGTTTTCATGAGGACTACACTATTACCTTTCTCAGATTTTGTTATAATGACATTTTATGCTTGCAGTTTTTTCTTTAGATTTTAAGCTGTGTTTCTCACAATTATTTTTGAATTTATTGTTTTCTTTTTTAATCTGTGTTGCTGAAGGAGAATTTCGTGTAATTCTTCTTTTAACGTCTGTTTTTTTGTATATAGTAATTTAATTTCGTGTTTCAGCCAGGCATTTTTAGCGGCCTATCTGGCAAGTTTTGCTGCTTTCCAACTGTTTTTGATCTTTACATTTGCGTATGTAGAGCTACTTCTCTACGTAGTTGCCGCTCCAACTGAAGACTTTTGTCATAGCGTGGTGCCGACTTCCCAGTACCCTCGTCATAGGAGGCAGCCGCCTGTGCTTTCCGTCAATTCTCTACGCTGGTGTGCAGCTCGTTCTCTGTGCCAAAGTGATATCCTCATAGCCAGCGGTTCATTCGTGCAAAGAGATGAAAATCAGAGGGAGCCAAAACGGGCTGTATGGTGGGTGATCACACACTTCCCGTGGAAAATGCTGAAAGGAGCGTCGTTTTAGACGCTACAGTGTGCGGCCCTGAACTGTCATCAAGAACGGCATGCCCAATAACAAATTTCCTCTTCACTTGTTCTCAGTTGCCCTTTTCAGACGTTGAAGAGCCACGCTGTAAGAGACTGCAATGATAGTTGTGCCCTGCTCCATGAATTCCACCAACGAAACTCCTCTTCAGTCCCCAAGCACAGTAACCATACTTTTCCTGCTGGAGAACGTTCAGTGGCACTTGCTTGGTTTGCTCGGAGAGTGAGACTGCATCCACTACCTGGATTGCTCTTTTATTTCTTCATTTTCTAAATGGACCACTGTTTCGTTCCCTGTGACAGTTTTGTTCAAACTACCTTCTCCTTCATCACGGTAGCGCTGGAGAAAGGTTAAGACAACGCCCATTCGCTGTGTTTTGTGATGGTCGGGTGGCATCTTGGAAACCCATCTTGCATAGAGTTTGCAGTAACACACACGATGGTATAGAGATCCTGAAATTTCGGGAAACGGATCACTCAACACAGAAATCGTAAACCGACAATTTTCTCGAATCGCCTGAACCACTCGCTGAACGAAGTCATCGCTTTAGACTCACTTCATTCCCTGACTGCCTGCATAATGAACGCCTGTACGTCCGGCTTCACAGTTTCTGCACCATTGCCGCACTTTGCTGCCACACATGAAAGTTTCAGCGTACTCATTACTCATTCGTCGACGAATTTCGGCTGCACTGCACTCCTGACCATAAAGGAATCGAATCACAGCACGCACCATAATATTGGCGGGAAACGATTTTTCTAGGCATCTTTACGTGCTCATTACGCGCTTAGAACTGACAAGTGCGACATGACAAGACTGACGGGCGTATTAGAAGTACTGCGCAACACTTCTGCGCAAGCTTCATTGGATTTTCACAGTGGTTTTAATTTCGCGATCGATCGGACCTTGACAAAAAAAAGTAATGCAAACATTTATTCTTGGCTAATTTCGGTTGAAAGCATGCAGAATTTGTAGTGAGTCGTCGTGGAATATTCCTGCTTCAGCACCTGCAGTTTCATGCCGTTCCGACAGGTGGCGGCGCAATACGTGGCCAACAAAATGGCGTGTGTAACGGAGGCGCGCCAAGCAGAGAGCTTTCTTCTTTTTTCGGAAATCCAGAGCATCGCAGATATTCATAGTACTTGCTATGGACACTTGCACGGTCAGTAGTTGAGCGAGGCGTCTGTCATCATCTCAACAAGGTAGCGCAAACTTGACCGATCTCCTGTTTGCTGGTCGGCCGCACAGGGCTGTGACTCCTGCAGTGCTGGAACGTACGGACACTCTCATTAGATGAATATATATGAAGATGGTATCTGTTCTTTCGGACATGCCCTAAAGAAGAGATACCATATCGGTACTGTGCAGCTCTCTAGAATGAAATGATAATCAAATCAAGACCCTAAGCTGCCAACAGGCGTTGATATACATGAACTGGGACAGTTGAAAATGTGTGTCCCGACTGGGACTCGAACCCGGGATCTCCTGCTTATATTGCAGACGCTCTATACATCTGAGCCACCGGGGGCACAGAGGATAGTGCAACTGCGGGGATTTATCCCTTTCACACTCTCCGTGAGACCCACATTCCCAATTTAATGTCCCCATTGATGTATATCAACGCCTGTCGGCAGCTTAGGGTCTTGATTTAATTATGATTTCATTCTAGAGAGCTGCACGGTCACCGATGCTATCTGTTCTTTTGCACATGTCCAAAAGAACAGATACCATCTTCATATAGTTAAGGCTAACTTGCCATTGACCTTCTTCTTCTCCTGTGCTGGATGCACACGCATTGCCCGAAATCTTGCGGGACTCGGTAAGATTGTCTGCCGCGAGTAATGAGTGTAATGGGCAGGGGCACTACGAATGTAGTGTGTGGGCATTAAGTTGGGAATGTGGGTCTCATGGGAAGCGTGCAAGGGATAAATCCCTGCAGTCGCGCTATCCTATGTGCCCTCTGTGGCTCAGATGTGTAGAGCGTCTACCATGTAAGCAAGAGATCCCGGGTTCGAGTTCCAGTTGGGGCACCCATTTTCAACTGTCCCCGTTGATGTATATAAACGCCTGTTGACAGCTTAGGGTCTTGATTTAATTATCATTTCACTCTCATTAGAGGTGATTGACGGATCACAATGCGTAACTGGACGCCTCTGTTGGTAGTGCTGAAACACTCGTCTACCAGTTGGGATACTCAAAGTGTTTGCCCGCAGGGTTCCACGCCGCCTAACACAAGACCATCAAGAGCAACGAACAACCGTCTATGCGGAACTGCTTGTGCGTTACCAGGATGATTCTGACAATTTTTTTGCTGAACATCGTCACAGCCAATGAATCATGTGTTCATAACATCAAACCGGAAACAAAACGGCAAACGATGGAGTGGCATCACATCACCTCCCCTCCAGAGAGAAATTGGGAGTCACACCCTATCCGGTAAAGTCATGACGACGGTCTTCTGGGACTCTGAAGGGGTTATTCTGTTCGCTGTCCGCCCTCATGGTGCAACGAACAACTCTGAAGTGGATTGTGCTACCCTCAGGAAATAACGGAACGACTTCAGCGCGTCTGCGCGTACAAAAATGCAAATGATCTTCTCATTCTCCTTGACAATGCAATGTCTCACACAACTCTGCACACGTGTGATGAGCTCACAAAACGTCAATGGACTGTTCTTCCCCATCCACCCTATAGTCCTGATCTCGCGCCTTTCGACTTCCATCTGTTTCGTCCAACGAGGGATGCACTCCGCGGGAAGCAGTATGTGGATAATGCGGGTGTTATTGATGCAGCAAGACGTTGGCTCAGACGTCGACCAGTAGAGTGGTACCATGTGGACATGCAGGCCCTCCCAGTAAGATGGCGTAAGGCCGTGGCATTGAACGGAGATTATGTTGAAAAAGCGGGTTTTTTAGCCAAAATAGTGGAGAGTAATATGGTGTAACCAATCTGCTTTTGGAAAAAAAGTGGTTGCATTACTTATTGAATGCCCCTCTAATGAGATTTGGTGAGTATGGTGGACTGGGGAGATGCGACAGTTCATCCTCCTGCTCATAAGACTAGACCTGGAGGATGCTGGCTGTGTGAACAGAGGACCCTGTGTCGTGTTGGAACGTAGCATCACCACTGGGGAACAAACACAATACAACGGGACCTCATTTCAAATCGCTGTAGAAAGTTTTTGTACTACTTGCGTATTTGCGAACTAGTGAGGGCTTCGGCTCAAAGGGAGAAACTATCAAGCTAACAAGAAATAACTTTACTATGGAATAAAACAAAAACAGTAATCACAATAAAGGGCAAGTCATTGAGCTCAATTACCTACCAGCCTAAATAATTCGCACACGTTAAGTTCTTTGTTTTCTTGTTGCTTCACATTCTGCGGGTCCCATCCGCGTCCATCTCTAAACAGTGTTCAAGGAAAGGTGCATAGGTCGAGGTGGAGCACATGCTTGACTGCCGAGGTCTCTTTTCTTGTGGGGCTTGCCTCAGAAGATCCCAGCAGAACGACAGGAAGGCCTGCTTCCACGGACTGTGGAGGCGGCAGTAATGACTCACCGCACATCAAAAATTATTGTCGAGAGTACTGGAACTTGCTGCGAAGGTACCCTAACGTCGGCGTCGTGTCTAACAGCTTGTGTAATTACGTAAGAAAAACTAGCAAGGGGAGTGGAAAAGAAGTATCAGATTTGTATTTATTGTGATCTACATTTCTTACGATCCTGTGTAAAACGTTAGCTCTCTAGGTGTATAGAGATCGCATTGCTGCGCGAAAGTTGGCAACGTAGTCGATATCACAGACTCGCTGCAATCAGCAGCAACATATGGGAGGCGTTCCAGAAGACCACACCTCCTCTCTCAGCAACAGCAGCGCCCTCGCACTCAGGTCAGTATAGAGTCGAGCATCCAATACCTCGCCCAGTTCCAGATCCGAGCTACAGCAGTCAACATCATCGCCAAGGACAATGGTTCCCAACCTTTCTTAGACCATTAACCTGAGTGCAATAAGGCATTAGCTAGTACCCCCGCCCCCCCCCCCCCCCTAATAAACTGTAGAATGAAATACTTGTACTGGAAAACTTGTATGTTTAAAATCATGAAAGGCGAATGATATTTTGTTTGTGTGTCTGGGTGGGTGAGTGGGTGGATGGTTGGGTGTATGTGTGTGTGTGTGTGTGTGTGTGTGTATTAGAATGAAAGACAAATGAATTCGTGGTGCATCGCAACTCCTACTCACAACTCCTTCCCAGATAAGAAAGCTAACTTCCACAATGAGAGTAGCCACTTGTTACAAAACATACTTCCCTTACTTTACTGCCGGCCGTGGTGGCCAAGCGGTTAAAGGCGTTACAGTCTGGCACCGCGCGGCCGCTACGGTCGCAGGTTCGAATCCTGCCTCGGGCATGGATGTGTGTGATGTCCTTAGGTTAGTTAGGTTTAAGTAGTTCTAAGTTCTAGGGGACTGATGACCTTAGAAGTTAAGTCCCATAGTGCTCAGAGCCATTTGAACCATTTGAACCTTACTTTACTCCTCTCCATTCGGCACTTGCTTGAGATGCACATTGCTACCCCATTTAAAAACAACCAAGTTAAAATATTGGCACATAATAATAATAATAATAATAATAATACTGCGAACACCATTATAGTCCATTATACACTGAAACGCCAATGAAACTCGAATAGGTCTGCGTATTCAAAAACACAGACATGTAAAGAGGCAGAATACGGCAACGTCCATATTAGACAACAAGTGTCTGTCGTAGTTGTTAGATCGGTTACTGTTGCTACAATGTCCGGTTACCAAGATATAAGTGAGTTTGGACGTGGTATTACAGTCAGCGCACGAGCGATGGGACACAGCATGTCCGAGGTAGCGATGGAGTGGGGATTTTCCCCTAGGACCATTTCACGAGTGTACCGTGAATATCAGGAATCCGGTAAAACATCAAATCTCCGTCATCACTCCTGTTGGAAAAGGATCCTGCAAGAACGAGACCAATGACGACTGAAGAGAATCGTCTAACGTGACAGAAGTGCAACCCTTCCGCAAATTGCTGCAAATTTCAATGTTGGGCCATCCACAAATGTCAGCGTGCTAACCATTCGACTAAACATCATCGATACGGGTTTTCGGAGCCGCAGGTCCATTCGTGTACGTAGGCAGCAAAATAACCCATGATGGACGGAGCAAGGAGGGCGTAAAAAGCAGACTAGAAGTGGCGAAAATCATGGCGCCAATGTCAAATGGTCTAAGCCATTCGAAATTCTGAGGAAAGTGGAGATAAGCTATAGGGTGGGACCGGTAATACACAAATTGTACAAGAACCAAGAAGGAATGCTAAGAGAAGGATATAAAGAGAGAAATACTTTAATAAGAAGGGTGTGAGATACGGACGCAGCCTTTCGTCCTTACTGTTCAATACATATATCGTGGAAGCAATGATGAAAAAGAAAGGTTCAAGAGTGGAATTATACTTCGAGGTGAAAGTACATCAATGATACTATTCGCTGACGACATTGCTATCCTGAGTGAAAGTGAGGAAGAACTGCATGATCTGCTGAATGGAATGGACAATCTAATTAGTACAGAACATGGCCTGCGAGTAAATCGAAGAAAAACGGAAGTAATGAGAAGTAGCAGAATGAGACAGCAAGAAACTTAACATAAGAATTTCTGGTCACGAAGTAGATAGAGTTCAGGATTCTGTGACGTAGGCAGCCAAATAATCCTCGAGGGAGGAGCAAGGGGGACATCAAAAGCAAACTAGCATTGGCAAAAAGGGCCTTCCAGGCCAAGAGAAGTCTACTACGGGGGCGTTTGAAAAGTCTGTGCAAAAATAAAAACTACTTATGTGTTTGGGGTAAACCTTTTTTATTTTTCGACATAGTCTCCTTTTAGACTTAGATACTGCGTCCAACGCTGTTCTAATTTGTTGATCCCTTCCGAATAATAGGAATTGTCCAAGTCTGCAAAATAGCTATAAGTTGCTGCAATCACCCCCTCGTTTGAATAAAATCTTTGTCCCGCCAGCCATTTCTTCGAATTGGGGAACAAATAGTAGTCTGAGGGAGCCAAGGTTGGAGAATAGGAGGGACATGAAACGAGTTGGAATCCTATTTCCATTAATTTTGCGACCACAGCTGCTGATGTGTGCACTGGTGCACTGTCGTGATGGAAAAGGACTTTTTTGCGGTCCAATCGCCGAAGTTTTTCTTGCAGCCCGGTTTTCAAACGGTCCAATAACGATGAATAATATGCACCTGTAATAGTTTTACCCTTTTCCAGATAGTCGATGAGGATTATCCCTTGCGAATACCAAAAGACAGTCGCCATAACCTTTCCGGCCGAAGGACTGGTCTTCGCCTTTTTTGGTGCAGATTCTCCCTTGGTAGCCCATTGTTTAGATTGTTGTTCGGTCTCAGGAGTATAGTAATGTATCAATGTTTCATCCACAGTGACGAAACGACGCTTAAAGTCCTGAGGATTCTTCCTGAACATTTGCAAACCATCCTTGCAACACTTCACACGATTCTGCTGTTGGTCAAGTGTGAGCAGTCGCGGAACCCATCTTGCGGATAGCTTTCTCACGTCCAAATATTTATGCAAAATATTATGTACCCGTTCATTCGAGATACCCACAGCACTAGCAATCTCACGCACCTTAACTCTTCTGTCATCCATCACCTTATCATGGATTTTATCAATGATTTCTGGGGTCGTAACCTACACAGGGCGTCCAGAACGTTCAGCATCACTTGTGCCCAAATTTTGAAACCACTTATAAACTGTCCTAATCGAAGGTGCAGAGTCACCGTAATGTTTATCAAGCTTCTCTTTAGTCTCCTGAGGCGTTTTGCCTTCCATAAGGTAATGTTTAATCATCACACGAAAGTCTTCTTCGTCCATTTTTTGACAATCAGTCGACTTCCTTGATTCACACGAATGCCAGGCACAAAGAAATAGACCAATATGGCTGAAACTTGGTGTGCGTTCTTTCCAAAGATGCTACTAACTAAACATGACCTCGATACGCGCCGGTGGTGCCATTTCTCGGACTTTGCACGGACTTTTCAAACGCCCCTCGTAGTATCAAACATTCGCCTTAATCTGTGGAAGAAAATTCTGAGAATGTAGTTTTGGAGAACAGCATTGTATGCTAGAGAAACATGAACTGTGGGAAAACTGGAACGGAGGAGAATCGAAGCATTTGAGACGTGGTGCTACAGAAGAATGTTAAAAATTAGGTGGACTGATAGGATATACAATGAGGATGTTCGCTGCAGAATCGGCGAGGAAAAGAATGTATGGAAAACACTGACAGGAAGAAGGGACACGATAATAGGACATATGTTACGACATCACGGAATAACTTCCACGGCAGTAGACGGAGCTGTAGAGGGTAAAAACAGTAAAGGAAGACAGAGATTCGAATACATCTAGCAAATATTTGAGGACGAAAGCTGCAAGAGCTGCTCTGAGATGAAGATATTGGCACAGGAGAGTAATTCGTGGCAGGCCGCATTAAAAAGAGAGAGAGAGAAAGGAAGTGTAACATAAGCCTAGTTCAAAGGTTGAACTTTTTTCAGATAAAAACGACGCTGCTTGAGATACGGGCATCGGAAACAGACAATGGAGCAACGAATGCAGATAGCGCAGATCGAAAGCCTGTATACGTGTCACGGTCTCTCATAGTTTACTGCAAAATGGAAGAGTCGTAATTTCGGGGTAGGAAACTAACCAGCCCATTCCAGATGGCAGCCTCAATGAATTTATTTGATACGTCGCCCTTGCAGTTTCGAGGAAAACACCGCACGTATCCACTCCTCCTCCTCGTCGCTGCCGGTGGGTTGTTACCCGAGACGCCGGACTGAGGAGGTCGCGCAGCGAAAACAAGTTGCAAGGAGAGTCAGCACGACCGGTTTTCCTTTTGCCGTGAGGTCGTCTGAACTGTGTTGTCACTAAATTACAGGATGCGAGTGGATGAATATTTCTCCAAACAAGGTCACAATTCCCATTTCCCTTTATGACTTGTCACTGAGAAGCAAAAATTTCGCCAGTGCTACTATAAATAATTTGGGTAGAGATCACACCCACTAGTCTGGCTCTGGTTTGTACAGTGATTACCTCATACTGTTAGTCGTCCCAAAGAGGTTTCCAGTTAAGTAACAGGGTGTTTGACGATTCCTATTACACACTTCCAAAGGTTTTAGAAGAGACTTATTAGATCAAGTTTCCAATGTAAAACATGTCCGTAAGCGTCATCCAACGACGCTACAGTGCGTTGAAGTTTTAAGCGCCGGCGTCTCTATATGTATATACAGGGTGTTTCAAAAATGACCGGTATATTTGAAACGGCAATAAAAACTAAACGAGCAGCGATAGAAATACACCGTTTGTTGCAATATGCTTGGCACAACAGTACATTTTCAGGCAGACAAACTTTCGAAATTACAGTAGTTACAATTTTCAACAACAGATGGCGCTGCAGTCTGGGAAACTCTATAGTACTATATTTTCCACATATCCACCATGCGTAGCAATAATATGGCGTAGTCTCTGAATGAAATTACCCGAAACCTTTGACAAAGTGTCTGGCGGAATGGCTTCACATGCAGATGAGATGTACTGCTTCAGCTGTTCAATTGTTTCTGGATTCTGGCGGTACACCTGGTCTTTCAAGTGTCCCCACAGAAAGAAGTCACAGGGGTTCATGTCTGGCGAATAGGGAGGCCAATCCACGCCGCCTCCTGTATGTTTCGGATAACCCAAAGCAATCACACGATCATCGAAATATTCATTCAGGAAATTAAAGACGTCGGCCGTGCGATGTGGCCGGGCACCATCTTGCATAAACCACGAGGTGTTCGCAGTGTCCCCTAAGGCAGTTTGTACCGCCACAAATTCACGAAGAATGTCCAGATAGCGTGATGCAGTAATCGTTTCGGATCTGAAAAATGGGCCAATGATTCCTTTGGAAGAAATGGCGGCCCAGACCAGTACTTTTTGAGGATGCAGGGACGATGGGACTGCAACATCGGGCTTTTCGGTTCCCCATATGCGCCAGTTCTGTTTATTGACGAAGCCGTCCAGGTAGAAATAAGCTTCGTCAGTAAACCAAATGCTGCCCACATGCATATCGCCGTCATCAATCCTGTGCACTATATCATTAGCGAATGTCTCTCGTGCAGCAATGGTAGCGGCGCTGAGGGGTTGCCGCGTTTGAATTTTGTATGGATGGAGGTGTAAACTCTGGCGCATGAGACGATACGTGGACGTTGGCGTCATTTGGACCGCAGCTGCAACACGGCGAACGGAAACCCGAGGCCGCTGTTGGATCACCTGCTGCACTAGCTGCGCATTGCCCTCTGTGGTTGCCGTACGCGGTCGCCCTACCTTTCCAGCACGTTCATCCGTCTCGTTCCCAGTCCGTTGAAATTTTCAGATCCTTTATTGTATCGCTTTTCGGTCCTTTGGTTACATTAAACCTCCGTTGAAAACTTCGTCTTGTTGCAACAACACTGTGTTCTAGGCGGTGGAATTCCAACACCAGAAAAATCCTCTGTTCTAAGGAATAAACCATGTTGTCTACAGCACACTTGCACGTTGTGAACAGCACACGCTTACAGCAGAAAGACGACGTTCAGAATGGCGCACCCACAGACTGCGTTGTCTTCTATATCTTTCACATCACTTGCAGCGCCATCTGTTGTTGAAAATTGTAACTACTGTAATTTCGAAAGTTTGTCCGCCTGAAAATGTACTGTTGTCCCAAGCATATTGCAACAAACGGTGTATTTCTATCGCTGCTCGTTTAGTTTTTATTGCCGTTTCAAATATACTGGTCATTTTTGAAACACCCTGTATGTACAGGGTAATTCCGTGATGTTGTTACAAATTTTCTAGAATGATTAAGAAGGATGAAAGTATGAGTTTGAGGTAGGGATCCGTGTACTGGAAACGAAAATGGTTCAAATGGCTCTGAGCACTATGGGACTTAACATCTATGGTCATCAGTCCCCTAGAACTTGGAACTACTTAAACCTAACTAACCTAAGGACATCACACAACACCCAGTCATCACGAGGCAGAGAAAATCCCTGACCCCGCCGGGAATCGAACCCGGGAACCCGGGCGTGGGAAGCGGAAACGAACAAATCTTAAGTTATAGGCGAAAGCCGTTCTGATAACTTTGACAGTGGAATATGTGTACTGGTACTGTTGTTGCTAACACTGCAGTGTATGCAACTTTCAGAGGTTGTAGTATGGACCATAACAAGGAAAAAATGTCCAGTAAACGTGGACTCTAAAACGCATACCTTAAGAGCTATGAGCACATGTTCAATAGAGGAGATGAGTTTCACAGTAGCGAAGATGAAAAAGTGCTTATTACAGTCCGTGTTTACTGGACTATTTTCCTTGTTTGGTCCATACTACCATGTCTGAAAGTTGCCTATCCTACAATCTTAGTAACAACAGTACCAGCACATGTATTCCATTGTCAGAAATATCAGAACGGTTTTCGCTTATACAGGGACCCTTACCTCAAACGGACATATTTGTTCTCCTCCATCATCCTAGAAAGTTTGTAACATCATCACGGAATCACCCTGCATATACATACATTTACACTCGCCGGCGGCTTTAACTTTGACGCTCTGTGGATCGCCGTTAGATGACCTTTCCAAACTTGGATTCCTATGTACATCTTGTTCTAATAAGTTCCCTTTATGACCTGTAGAAGTGTGTAACATGGACTGTGAAACGCCATGTATACCGAAGGGCTACTCGTAAAATTCAGAATAACCTGTAAATGCTCAGGAGGCTGTAACTGTAAGCCGAATTCGAAGGCATTCTGAAGTAGACGAAAATCGAAGGGTAATAAAAGAAAGTCACGTAATTGAAAACACTGGACGCAGTTCAACACATTGATTAATAGTTCTGTATCATTAGCTACTTTAATTTGGATTTCTTCCTAAATAATAAGGACTTTTGTTCACGTACTATAAAGTCATACTGTATAAATTAATATCTTGAGTACTGCATTGCTACATTCACTTGGCTAACAATTAAAAAAATCATTATTATGCAGAGAACAAGAGAGAGTTCCAAAATAATGAGTTGAATTATCTACAGAATAATGGAAAAATTGGTAACAGCCGATCCCGAGGAAAATCAGTTTGGGTTCCGGAATGAAATGAAATGAAATTATCGTATGGCATGACATGTAGGAACACACGCACCATACCTGGCTGTAAGACTTTACTGAGCTGATAGGCCGGAGAAAGTCAAACTTACGTTATATAGTATTTGTAGACTTAGAAGCAGCTTCTGACAGTGTCGCTGGAGTCTTTGAAATTCTGAAGACAGCAGCGTTAAAATACAGGGAGCGAAAAGTTATTTACAGATCGTACAGAAAACAGACTGTAGTAAAAAGATTCGAAGGTCACGAAAGAGAAGTCGTAACTGATAAGGGAGTCAGACAAGGTTGTAGTCCATCGCCGGTTTTATTAAGTCTGTACGTACAGCAAGCAGTGAAGAAAAGCAAGGAAAATCCAGAAAAAAAATTGGAGTTCAAATAGAAGAAACGAAAACTTTGAGGGTTGCTGGTGACATTATAATTCTGTCATAGGTGCAACGGACTTGGAAGAGCAGTTGGATGAAATGGTTAGTGTCTTGAAAGGAGATTTTACAAAAGTAAAACAAAGGTAATGGAATGTGGTCCAATTAAATCATGCGGTGTTGAGGCAGTTAGATTAGGAAATGAGACACTGAAAGTAACAGAATAGTTTTGGTATTTGAACTTGGAAGATAAGTTAAAGAAAGGTAGACCTATGTTAATAGCGCTTGTAGATTTAGAGAAAGTTTTAACAACGTTGACAGGAATGCACTCTTTGAAGTTGTGGTAGCACGTATAAAATACTGTGCGCGAACAACTTGTACAGTTGTAGGAGTTGAAGGACATGAAGGGGAAGCAGTAGTTGAGAGTGGCGTGAGATGAGATTGTAGCCTATCCTCGATGTTATTCAATCTGTGCGCTGAGGAAACTGTAAAGGAAATCCAGAAGAAATTACGAAAGGGAACTAATGTTCAAGGTGAGGAAATAAACATTTTGAGGTTTGCTTGGCGAAAGCATGGTCATTCTGTCACAGACGGGAAATCACTTAAACTGGTTTAGGAAAATGCATTGTGTCCTGAAAAGAGACTATAAGATGAACATCCAAAAAAGTAAAACAATGGTAATGGAATGTAGTCGAAATAAATCAGCTGGTTCTGAGGGAACTAGATCCGGAAATGAGACATTAAAAGAAGAAGAGTTTGTAGGCTGAATATAAAGAGAAAAGAAATTCAAAAATGCAACTAAACGCTTTTGACAAAATATGACACCCTCCCCCCCCCCCCCCCAGCCCCTCCAATCCACTCAATCCACGCACACACACACACTCACACGCACACACATACACACTAACACTGGTGAAACGAAAATGTGTTACCCTTTCGTCACTTCCATTCAGTATAGGCCCACGTCTGCACCGTTGCATGACAAGAAATGCACACATCATCGCATATTCTTGGACTACTGACCCAAAACGTTAAGCATTATTTGTTTCGTTCTCCAGAGCAAGAAACGTTAAGCAATCATCAACTTTGTTTAACTTAGTTTGCCAGCGATTTTACCAGAGCCCGGAATACTTTTGAGATGATGTTACATTTCGGTATAATAGCTGCCTTGGGCTGGAACTTCAAACTGGGATGAATGTGCCCCAGGAGTGAAAGAGGCAACCCTGTCACCAGTGGTACAGCGTACTTTCCTTCACAATCAATGCGCCCAACGGCATACAGTATTACTTCGAAATCTACATCTACATCTACATTTATACTCTGTAAGCCACCCAACGGTGTGTGGCGGAGGGCACTTTACGTGCCGCTGTCGTTACCTCCCTTTCCTGTTCCAGTCGCGTATGGTTCGCGGGAAGAACGACTGCCGGAAAGCCTCCGTGCGGGCTCGGATCTCTCTAATTTTACATTCGTGATCTCCTCGGGAGGTATAAGTAGGGGGAAGCAATATATTCGATACCTTATCCAGAAACGCACCCTCTCGAAACCTGGACAGCAAGCTACACCGCGATGCAGAGTGCCTCTCTTGCAGAGTCTGCCACTTGAGTTTGCTAAACATCTCTGTAACGCTATCACGCTTACCAAATAACTCTGTGACGAAACGCGCCGCTCTTCTTTGGATCTTCTCTATCTCCTCTGTCAACCCGACCTGGTACAGATCCCACACTGATGAGCAATACTCAAGCAAAGGTCGAAAGAGTGTTTTGTAAGCCACCTCCTTTGTTGATGGACTACATTTGCTAAGGACTCTCCCGATGAATCTCAACCTGGCACCTGCCTTACCAACAATTAATTTTATATGATCATTCCACTTCAAATTGTTCCGTACGCATACTCCCAGATATTTTACAGAAGTAACTGCTACCAGTGTTTGTTCCGCTATCATATAATCATGCAATAAAGGATCCTTCTTTCTATGTACTCGCAATACATTACATTTGTCTATGTTAAGGGTCAGTTGCCGCTCCCTGCACCAAGTGCCTATCCGCTGCAGATCTTCCTGCATTTCGCTGCAATATTCTAATGCTGCAACTTCTCTGTATACTAGAGCATCATCCGCGAAAAGCTGCAGGGAACTTCCGACACTATCTACTAGGTCATATATATATATATATATATATATATATATATATATATATATATATATATATATATATATATATTTATTGTGAAGAGCAATGGTCCCATAATACTCCCCTTGTGGCACGCCAGAGGTTACTTTAACGTCTGTAGACGTCTCTCCATTGAGAACAACATGCTGTGTTCTGTTTGCTAAAAACTCTTCAATCCAGCCACACAGCTGGTCTGATATTCCGTAGGCTCTTACTTTGTTTATCAGGCGACAGTGCTGAGCTGTATCGAACGCCTTCCGGAATGAAATCACAAGTATCGTTTCCAAATAGAATATGTTTGCCATCTTTATCTCTTCAACCTATGAAGGGCTTAATTCAATGGTAGTTCAAGTCCATTTTTGTTCATTCTGAGATACAGGGTCCTAAAGTTAAATGAGCGCTGAAAAATCTGCAGTTGAGATACCAGAAATATTCAAGTATATGGCTTCTTGCTAGAGATGAACCTTTCTTTCTGTTTGTTTCGACCATTAATTTCGGAAGCATCATAGACAGAAAAGTGGAGGTAATGGACTTTGTACCACTATTGAAATAAGCCCTTCATATGTAATAAGCAAAATGTATTCATTAACATAGCACTAATGCTTCTGCCTACGATTTCATCTTTGTAAATTTGTGCCTGTGATACAGTACGCTGTTTGCTGAAGCTTGAAATCGATCTGATAAAAATCATATGTTGATGACTAGATATCATCTGTGCGACCTGAGACTAAAAAAATAAAACAGTCACTATGTTTTCCTAATACCAGGCAGTATGCGTAGTCTGCTGTGTAGCTTCTTGCGGTGTTCATATTCTTTTAATGACACTCCTGTGCAAGCCGACTGCGCCTGCCGTCCTAACAGTGCCTGGCGCCCTGCAAGGGGATGCTGCCTGCAGCCGAGCCCAGCGGGACTGGCGCGTTCGCTTACAGCTGGTCGCCAGGGACAACAACAATCCGGGCGACATACCTGACGCATCGCGCAACGGCCCGTTCTCTCCTCCGTTGACGTCAGCAGCGAGGACGTCACAGTCGTGAAATCATGTCTCTGGAGGTGCGTCATGACGTAGCCGTCGCAACGTAACAGGTCCGGGTCGTGACGTCAGGTGGGCGCGCCACTGGTGTGACGTCAATGGCGGCCTCGCTCGCAGGCGCGCGCGGCACCGCTAGAGCGCAGCACAGTACGGCCACGCCTCCGGCCGCTGCGCGCTAATTCCATATAAGGCGCCCGACTGGCCGGCTCGCTCCCGTCTTTTTCCTTTTTCCTTTCGCTGCTCCTCTGCGCAGAACTGCGCCGTCCTGTTTGCCGCCTGCGGTCGTTCCCTTTCATTGCTCCCCCCTCTTTTACCGCCTCCGGTTGGAGGCGGGTCTAGCGGCGGGTCGTGATTCGCAAACAGGCGATGTATGTGCCTCCGCTGCGCGGCGTGCGCTGCTGCCAGCGGTTGCCGCTTCTCGAATGTTCGCGCGGCTGGACGGTTGCCATGGAGCTAGCGGCAGCCTCAGTCGTTGCCTGGACACGGCGCTTGGCGTGCCAACAGGTGGTTTCGCGCCATGCGCACGCACCCTGGCGTCTGTGTTCCGTCAACGGCGCCATATCCCCTCATATACACACCGCTCGTTTGCGTTTCTGTCGCGTTTGTTTTTTGCCAATACGGCGTTTGTCCGAAGAGGATGTCAACGGGCAAGGCGACACACTCAACAAAGAGGCCTTCAGCCACGTTTAGTACGCGACGCGCTTTTAGTTTCCAACAGTATTACCGCATTCAGCGACAAAGTGCTTGAATGTCCTGCATAATTCTCATTTAACCTCAACGTGTCTGTAAGTGCAAAGGATTCGTTTTTTATTTTGGCTTCCAGCCTCTTGTCTGACTTTATACAAAAAAATTTACCGGTGCGTCACAAGTTTCGTGCGTGGAAACCGTACATTGCGTTCTGAAATCATACCGTAATATAGAAACATTCCATTCTGTCCTCTAGTATTGTAAGGAAGGGTTGACTGATGGACCAATTTGCATTGACATATCTTACTACACACCTCTCAGTGCACATTTGTGGCTAACTTACCAAAAGCAAACCCAGTCTATGAAATATTATTTAGGTAAACAGGGGGCAGGGGACTCATGTTACGGATTGAATTATGAAGTAGCTTTGAGACTTCACGAAAAATGGCTATTTGTAGCTTTGCTTCTCGTCAGTATTCATTCTTCAGACTGATACATTGATAAGTTTGTCTGTTTGGATGCGAGTTAGATTCGCCCAGAGAGCATAAGCGACCGCCCAGGGAAACAAACTCTATCGGAAGACAAAGAACGATCACTCCCGTCCTATTGAAATTTGTAACATACATTTCACAGTTTTAAAAATAGTTTGGTTGTGAACTATTCATGGTTTGATCAGAACTCTGTATTGTACGAGTTGTAAATAGTTGTAGTTTTTATCTGTATGCATTATTCCTCGTTTGTAATCGACTTGTTTAAGGCGTTTGTTGACAAAACTCAACCTGATACACTTCTCATTTGTAACATAAATAGACCGTAGCACCAACACATACACAAGAACAGAAAAACGTTGTGCAGAAATTGTCAGGACTAATAACATAATGAATTACGAGGTACCATTTCGTTTGTGTACTCCTCCTGACGTTTCTAGTATCGAAAGTGAGTAAAGTTTTGTGTCAACAGAAACAACAGTTTGTTAAGACGATATTGAGCCTTAACTGCAACAGAAGAAATCCAAAAGGCCCTGTAAACTTTTACATTATCTGAAAATCGAGAAGAGTGATGACGAAAAAGTGAAGATCAATGACTGCTTAAGGCTTTAATCCTTGTATTTTATTACAAGTAAGAATCAAAAGTCACAGATGAGACGTTTAGTTTAATACTAAATCAAGAAAATCATCATTAATACCTTCTTTCAGCTGGTGAAAATTTAACAAAACACAAATTTTCTGTCGATGATTCAGCTGTGTGCGCGTAAATGTTCACTCATTTATAAACATCGCACCGTTAGACAGTTACGACAGTAATTTAGTGCTCCCCACATGGTCTCTTCGCAGCGCTCCAATTCTGTCGTCGACAAACTTAATTACAGAACACCTTAAGTTGACACAGCAACGTACGGGCAGGTTTATAGTGCGAAAACTACAAGGGCGTGCCTGTTAGAACAGTACGCGGTTTTCATACGAATACAGATAAAAAATATCGAAAAAATAAGTTTACTGTTGGCTTCTGAAATTATTTAACGAATCTTTAAAAAAATTTAAGGAAACTGCAGCAAGTGGTTGTATGTTGAAGCACGCGGTACATGAAACCCTCAGTAAACCTGGATATGTAGGCAGTGTTTTTACAAAAGTTACGGTGTGTGTTTGAGTAGAAAAAATTTGTTGTCTGTTAGACAACATTGCCAGGAGGCATTGCGATATAGTTTCAATTCGTATATGTTTCCTGTACATACAGAACCTACGAGAGGAAGTGGCAACTATGTAGCGCCCCTGCAAGTTATGCCGCACAGATACTTGGCAGGCACTACACGCGTTATTTCAGAGAGAACTAAATTTTTCTCCCTCTCCTACATGATAATGAGCTTTATAGCCACCCGGCAGTTTCAGGAATATACTGCCTAAATTTTCAGTGGTATAATGAGCGACGAGAGTCTAATAATAAGCAAACTAAAACAACGCGGCAGTAACTTGCAAACAGCCTCGCGTAACAGGGACTAGACCTACTGGTGGCATCTAGCGTCTGCGGAGGGAACTACCAAGTGCCAGTGCGTCTCTCTCTGAATCTAAACAACTGGCATGAGGAGTATCAAACGTAGCGTTGCGTGGTTCACACCAGGCTGATTAGTACGCAGATATGACATTATGAAGGGATCAAACAATATTGCTTGTAATTTACTGACTTAACACCTCGATTACGAATGAAAATCTAAATTTTGTTTCACTTCCCGAAAAAGTAAGACGAAATTTGAAGATCGTAGTAAATAGCAATTGCTGTTAACTGTACCATAATTATTCTTCAAGTACTAAGGAATATATAGTGGTATCTTAGGGGAGAACGGTCGTACGTGAACATGTAGCGTGAACCTGTACGAGGGGAACACATTTCGTAACTCTGTGTCCTATTTCCAATGGATTTTGGAGATACAGCTTTTTGAATCCATCAGTAACGCGAACGGAACAGCTTATGGTATCGCTACTTGTTATGTTCTGTTTTATTACCAATATCTGTTTACAACTCGTGGTCAAACGTCTCACCACGGACTTCAGTGTGCCTGTACTTCGGAGCGTGTGCGAATCAGTGTTAATCGGAGCTGGAGTTTACATTCTTATTTAACGCGTGAGCTAGCGTTTAACAGACGAGTAGGTATTTCGTCCCGTGCCTGAACTTTCTTTTTGAGTTATAAGAGTGAGTTGATAATAAAATACAGATTTTCTGTTGCCGCCTGTTTCTAACATCAGTGGTACACCAGAAACCATTGTGTTTTAAGGTGTAAATAGGCAAAATACTAAAGGTAGTATCACAGCAATTCATATCTTCATTTTAAGAATTTTCTTATTTTTGGTATCTAAATGTAAGTTAACTGCTCCCTACAAAATAGAGCATTTTATTTGTTGACGATAATGCATTTCGAACCACGTAGGTTTTGTTAGGATGTTACAGACAGTTCTTCTTGATGTTACCCACGCTGTTTTGCTCGAATGTGCTTTGCTTCAGTCGTGCTCGCCGTAATTATAATTCATACTAGACAACAAAAATGGTCTTTCCACTATAAATTTGAGAAATGTTTCGGCATCAGCGCAAAAGCCAAGTGACCTGTGACTGACGTGTTCCTCACAACAGATACTCTATGATATTTCTAAGAACTGCTTTATCTCAGCAGTGTCTGAAGTACCTAATTACGGTCAGATACGTAATTGGCTGTCAGAAGAAAAGCGAAATTTTTCGTTGCAGCTACATTTCTCTTATCTAGAAGGCGTCACATATCAGAGATAGATATACTGTTATCACCATCTACTACACTAAGACTTTTATCATTAGTAATTTAAAACCTCTCGGATAATGCAAATCAAAACACCGACTTTCAGGAGTAGAACTGGCTATGTATAACATCAGCTCTTGCAGAAAATAAGCAATAAATTGTCAGTAAGTGGTAACAGGAAGATAAACCCTTGGCACAGAGAAATCATTGCACAAAGCAAGTATTTGCTAGATCTGTGACTAAATTCGTTTTAGTTATTTTTGTATACAGAGGGTTCTTATTCAATACTCTGTTCATATGTTTTTGAATAAAACCTTTTTACATTTCAAGATAACATGCCTACTCAAAGATTATGTAGATTTATTTTTCGCTCTTAGAAATATTTCACGTGAAGCATAGCTATCAAAGTGAATCACGGGGTCCAATAACAGGGCTTGCTTTGCATGGCCTCCACATTTACCCGACCTAACGCCATGCGATTTTTTTCCTTTGGGGCTTCATCAAAGATCGTGTGTACGTGCCTCCGCTACCAGCAGTCCTCCCTGAATTAAGAAACCGGATTGAAGCAGCTGTTGCTACAATCACTGAAGACACACTTATCAACGTTTGGGAAGAACTCGGCTATAGACTTGATGTGTGCTCACATTGATCATTTATAAGGTTCTTGGTAAAACTGTTTGAGTTGCTCTTTCATTTGACATATCATTTATAAATATAAGTTTAATATAATAAATATTATAAAGCGTTAAAAGTCGATATTTATTTATAAACACCCTGTATAATGTACACGTTCGTACACGCTAAACCAAAAGAAGAAAAAAAAAGAAGGAAGGAAGGAAACGACGCACTACAATGGAGTTATACCAATAGGTCGGAAATCGGTAGGTGTGATCTACATATACACACAAAAAATGATTATTATTTCAGAACAACTGGATGATTCATTCAAGAGAAAGAGCCTCACAAACTTAAATAGTCAGTAAGGCGTTCTACATCCACATCTACATCTACATCCATACTACGCAAGCCACCTGACGGTGTGTGGCGGAGGGTACCTTGAGTACCTCTATCGGTTCTCCTTCTATTCCAGTCTCGTATTGTTCGTGGAAAGAAGGATTGTCGGTATACCTCTGTATGGGCTCCAATCTCTCTGATTTTATCCTCATGGTCTCTTCGCGAGATATACGTAAGAGGGAGCAATATACTGCTTGACTCCTCAGTGAAGGTATGTTCTCGAAACTTCAACAAAAGCCCGTACCGAGCTACTGAGCGTCTCTCCTGCAGAGTCTTCCACTGGAGTTTATCTATCATCTCTGTAACGCTTTCGCGATTACTAAATGATCCTGTAACGAAGCGCGCTGCTCTCCGTTGGATCTTCTCTATCTCTTCTATCAACCCTATCTGATATGGATCTCACATTGCTGAGCAGTATTCAAGCAGTGGGCGAACAAGCGTACTGTAACCTACTTCCTTTGTTTTCGGATTGCATTTCCTTAGGATTCTTCCAATGAATCTCAGTCTGGCATCTGCTTGACCGACGATCAACTTTATATGATCATACCATTTTAAATCACTCCTAATGCGTACTCCCAGATAATTTATGGAATTAACTGCTTCCACTTGCTGACCTGCTGTATTGTAGCTAAATGATAAGGGATCTTTCTTTCTATGTATTCGCAGCACATTACACTTGCCTACATTGAGATTCAATTGCCATTCCCTGCACCATGCGTCAATTCGCTGCAGATCCTCCTGCATTTCAACACAATTTTCCATTGTTACAACCTCTCGATATACCACAGCATCATCCGCAAAAAGCCTCAGTGAGCTTTCGATGTCATCCACAAGGTCATTTATGTATATTGTGAATAGCAAAGGTCCTACGACACTCCCCTGCGGCACACCTGAAATCACTCTTACTTCGGAAGACTTCTCTCCATTGAGAATGATATGCTGCGTTCTGTTATCTAGGAACTCTTCAATCCAATCGCGTTGGTCCATTTCTGGCCCTTATGCAAGCAATTCTTTGGCTTAGCATTGATTAAAATAGTTGTTGGGTGCCTCCTGAGGGATGTCATGATAAACTCGGTCGAATTTTGAGTTAGATTGTGAAAATCCCGAGCTGATTGGAAGGCCCTGCCCATAACGTTCCAAACGTTCTCACTTAGGTAGGGATCCGGCGACCTTGCTGGCGAAGATAGAGTTCGGCAAACACGATAACTAGCAGTAAAAACTCTCGACGTGTGCTAGAGGGGATATTACCTTGCTGAAATGTAAGCCCAGCATGGCTTGCCATGAAGGGCAACAAAACAGGGGGTAGAATATCGTCGACTTACCGCTGTGCTGTAAGAGTGCCACGGATGAGAGTCAAAGGGGTCCTGCTATGAAAAGAAATGGTACCCAGTCCTGGTTGTGGTCGCGGGTGACGGTCAAGTTGACACCCCAGCGTTGTCTGAAGAATCTCCAGAGAAGTCTTCGGTTTGGAATCTCGTTGACTGGAATAGAATTGAGAATTGACTTAAGTGGTAAGTCCTGGTTCCTACTGAGCCCCACTGACCAGCGAAGACGCATCTGGAAACCCCCCCTCAGACAGCGGTGGGATACCAGCCTTGCTGTCACCCACCATACACCACAACGACCAGTAGTGACGGTCTGGGATTTCATTTCATTTCATATCAGGACCCCTTTCCTGGTCCTTGCGCACCCTTGTAACTCAATGTGAGCCGACGAAATTCTACGCTCCAGTTTATTGCTCTCCATGGCAAGTCATCATGGGCTTACATTTCAGCAAGATAATGCCCGCCCACATACGGCGAGAGTTTCTGCTGCTTGTCTTCGTGCTTGGCCAGTGTTGTCGTCGGATCTCTCCCCAACTCAGAACTTTAGGGGCATTATGGGTAGCCGGCCGGTGTGGCAGAGCGGTTCTAGGCGCTTCAGTCTGGAACCGCGCTGCTGCTACGGTCGCAGGCTCGAATCCTGCCTCGGGCATGGATGTGTGTGATGTCCTTTGATTAGTTAGGTTTAAGTAGTTCTAAGTCTAGGGACTGATGACCTCAAATGTTAAGTCTCATAGTGCTCAGAGCCATTTGAACCATTATTAGCTGGGTCCTCCAACCAGATCGGGATTTTACGATCTAACGCGCCAGTTGGGACAGCATTTGGCACGATGTCCCTCAGAGATCATCCGACAGCATTATAAAACAATGCCAAGCGGAAAACTGCTTCCATAAGGGCTGGAGGTGGACCAACGCGTTATGCGGAACGATTTACGCTGGAAAAAATTAATTCCAATTTTGGCCACCAGATGCAAATCTGGCGCTGTGAACGGACGAAAGACGTATAGAAATCTTTCCATATGAAATGGATTATAACCGTGACGTGAGCAGAAAAAGTCAAGGAAAAGACATAATGTTGATTTTATTATTAACCGCCGCTTGCACAATTTATTCAGTACAAACACCGGAGAAGTAAAAGACGTGATCAGCAGTTTCTCGCAGCAGTTCCGGTGGAATCTGAGCAGAGTGTTTCTCTGTACTGGCCTTCAGATCAGATAGAGACCGAAAGTGTCCCTGGTAAACACGTTCTTTTACCCAAGAGCTAAAAGTCACATGGATTCAGAACAGCTGATGTTGCAGACTATGCATCTGAAATACCTCTGGAGATACCACGTTCGTGGAAGGTTTCATTAAGTAGACCTTTCATTGGGTGAGCGACATGAGTGTTGCCCCATCTTGCATGAAAACAGTGATTTCCACACAGCTGCGCTCTTCCAAATCAGGAATCGTATGCTGTACAAGTAGGTACCGGTAAGGTGCAGACGTCATGGTACACCCGACAGGCCCACTGGGTGTATTCTCTTCAAAAAAGAGCAGATCAAAGATAAACGTGCTTGTGAATCCACACCATACTGTCACCTACGGCGAGTGCAATGGCTGTTCGTGGAAAACAGGCAGTTTAGCAGTACCCCAAATTCGACAGTTCTGGGTTTTCACTTCACCCTGTAGTGAAAAATGAGCCTCGTCACACGACAGAATATTGTCCGGTCACATGTCATCAACTTCGATCCGTGCCAGAGACCGGAGAGCAAATTCAGATCGTTTATGCTGATCTTGAGCTTTCACTTGCTGTTCCGTGTGCGTCTTGTAAGTATACCAATGCGATGTAGACAGCAAAACTTTCTGTAGCGTTGACCATGGGGTGTACAATTCTCGTGATACTGCACGAGTACTAACACTGCACGGTCAATAACAGCAACCCCGTCAGTAACTTCCACTGGGATAGGACGACACAGCAAGCTCATCCGTGTTTCCGCATTTCATTATCCTCTCCTTTAAACCATTTAATGACATTGGGCTTCTCCACGGACCTTTCAGTCGGCGGTACTGTTTCAATGCAGCACTGAAATTACTGCCGTTCACTCGAAACAGTTTCACTAACAAGGCACAGTCTCTCTTCTCGACAGCCACGCTGCTCACTCACGTTACGGCGTCTCAAATAACAGCGTGGCTGTGATGCATACATACAGCGTGCAGCGCCAGATTTGTACCTGGTGGTCAAACCTGGAACTAATTTTTTTCCAGCGTAAATCGGTTCCTCATTAACACATTAGCTGCCGCACGATAATTACAGCCCAGGCTGGATCTCCGTGAGTAGCCGCACATTAATTATAACCACCTGGTACAAATTCTTTGGCGTGTTACATTCCTGCAGTGACACCAGGCGACATTCAAGCTCGCGATGGGCAGTGGTCATAATGTTTTGGTTCATCAGTGCATTTCTCTTTTATAGGAAAACTTTTATTGGTATTCCTAGTCTACATTTGATTTTCCGTTTGTTTCTGTGCAGATCAGTTATTTAGACGGCCAAACAGCAAAACTTGTCTACTGTTCTTAGTGTTTCATTTCCTAGACTAATTTCCTCAGCACTATCTGATTTAATTCGACTATATTCGATACGCTTATTTTACTTGAATATGTCTCGTATGTGCTGTTCTGCAGAAGCAATAAATTATCTAGAATGCTCTGGAAAATTTAGTTACAACCGTACACAGTTCATACAACGTTGATCTTATAACCATTTTTCAAGACACTATAGATTCCTTTCAGCTGATCTTCTAAGTCATTGGCCTTCTCTGACAATGTTACATAGTCGTCGCCAAATCTGTAATGTTCCATTTCTTTTCCCTCAACTTTCCCTTTCGAAACTTATCCTTCTGTTTCTTCTGTGTACAGACGGAACTTGTCTCAAAGGGTGGTGTGGGCTCTGAAGCCCGTTTTACACCAGCGAGTTTCTGGTAAAAATCGACTACTCGAAGTGCATGCGCCTTTCGTGCCTGCGTATAAACCAACAACCAACCACGACGCGAGTGTGTCTATGACGTCAGTGATCCATAGATAGTACCGAGTGTAGAGATCTAAATTTCCGAGTATGCTGCACACTAAGCACAAGATAAAGGAATCTGGCGGCGTCTGTTTGTATCGGAAGTTACCGGGTCCATCTCACTCCTTTTATAGAAATTGATTTTTGCGCTTCCGTGTCTTCTTAGTCTTTATTATGATGTTTGTTTTGTTTTCGTGGCGTATTGAAAAGCTACATAAGATCCTCCTACTTTCTCGTACTAGTATTCTCCTACAAGACACGAAGTATCTGAAAGAAAAAGGTATTTACAGCTTACAGAGGTCAACCCATACTATGCAAAAACGAAAATACCAACAGATAAACGTGTTTTAATGAAAATTATTTCAACTGAAGAAGTCAGATCTATTCGACAAAAAGATAATTTTCGTTCTCATTTGGCACTTAGCAAGAAAGCAAAATACACTCCTGGAAATTGAAATAAGAACACCGTGAATTCATTGTCCCAGGAAGGGGAAACTTTATTGACACATTCCTGGGGTCAGATACATCACATGATCACACTGACAGAACCACAGGCACATAGACACAGGCAACAGAGCATGCACAATGTCGGCACTAGTACAGTGTATATCCACCTTTCGCAGCAATGCAGGCTGCTATTCTCCCATGGAGACGATCGTAGAGATGCTGGATGTAGTCCTGTGGAACGGCTTGCCATGCCATTTCCACCTGGCGCCTCAGTTGGACCAGCGTTCGTGCTGGACGTGCAGACCGCGTGAGACGACGCTTCATCCAGTCCCAAACATGCTCAATGGGGGATAGATCCGGAGATCTTGCTGGCCAGAGTAGTTGACTTACACCTTCTAGAGCACGTTGGGTGGCACGGGATACATGCGGACGTGCATTGTCCTGTTGGAACAGCAAGTTCCCTTGCCGGTCTAGGAATGGTAGAACGATGGGTTCGATGACGGTTTGGATGTACCGTGCACTATTCAGTGTCCCCTCGACGATCACCAGTGGTGTACGGCCAGTGTAGGAGATCGCTCCCCACACCATGATGCCGGGTGTTGGCCCTGATTGTGGCTCTCACCTGCACGGCGCCAAACACGCATACGACCATCATTGGCACCAAGGCAGAAGCGACTCTCATCGCTGAAGACGACACGTCTCCATTCGTCCCTCCATTCACGCCTGTCGCGACACCACTGGAGGCGGGCTGCACGATGTTGGGACGTGAGCGGAAGACGGCCTAACGGTATGCGGGACCGTAGCCTAGCTTCATGGAGACGGTTGCGAATGGTCCTCGCCGATACCCCAGGAGCAACAGTGTCCCTAATTTGCTGGGAAGTGGCGGTGCGGTCCCCTACGGCACTGCGTAGGATCCTACGGTCTTGGCGTGCATCCGTGCGTCGCTGCGGTCCGGTCCCAGGTCGACGGGCACGTGCAGCTTCGCCGACCACTGGCGACAACATCGATGTACTGTGGAGACCTCACGCCCCACGTGTTGAGCAATTCGGCGGTACGTCCACCCGGCCTCCCGCATGCCCACTATACGCCCTCGCTCAAAGTCCGTCAACTGCACATACGGTTCACGTCCACGCTGTCGCGGCATGCTACCAGTGTTAAAGACTGCGATGGAGCTCCGTATGCCACGGCAAACTGGCTGACACTGACGGCGGCGGTGCACAAATGCTGCGCAGCTAGCGCCATTCGACGGCCAACACCGCGGTTCCTGGTGTATCCGCTGTGCCGTGCGTGTGATCATTGCTTGTACAGCCCTCTCGCAGTGTCCGGAGCAAGTATGGTGGGTCTGACACACCCGTGTCAATGTGTTCTTTTTTCCATTTCCAGGAGTGTACAAAGGATAAGGCAAAAAGGCACTATTTACTGGCTTCTACATACACTGAAGAGCCAAAGAGATTAGTACACCTGCCTAATGTCGTGTAGGACCCCGCGAGCACGCAGAAGTGCCGCAACACAACATGGAATGGACTCGACTAATGTCCGAAGTAGTGCTGGAGGGAACTGACACCATGAATCCTGCAGCGCTGTCCATAAATCCGTAACAGTACGAGGTGTGGAGATCTCTTCTGAACAGCACGTTACAAGGCATTCCGCAAATGCGCAATAATGTTCATGTCTGGGGAGTCTGGTGGACATCGAAAATGTTTAAACTCCGAATAGTGTTCCTGGAGCCACTTTGTACCAATTCTAGACGTGTGGGGTGTCGAATTGTGCTGTTAGAATTGGCAAAGTCTGTCGGAATGCACAATGGACATGAACGGATGCAGGTGATCGGACAGGATGCTTACGTAAGTGTCACCTGTCGGAGTCATATCCACACGTATCAGGAGTCCCTTATCACTCCAACTGCAAACGTCCCACACGATTACAGAGCCTCCACCAGCTTGAACAGCCCCCTGCTCTTATGCAGGATCCATGGATTCATGATGTTGTCTCCATGCCCGTACACGACCATACGCTCAATACAATTTGAAACGAGACTCGCGTGAACAGGCAACATGTTTCCAGTTATCATCAGTCCAACGTCGGTGTTCACGGGCCCAGGCGAGGCGTAAATCTTTGTGTCGTGCAGTCATCAAGGGTACACCAGTGGGCCTTCGGGTCCGAAAGCCCATTTCGATGGTGTTTCCGTGAATAGTTCGCGCACCGACACTTATTGATGGCCTAGCATTGAAATCTACAGCAATTTGCGGAAGGCTTGCACTTCTGTCACGTTGAACGATTCTCTTCAGTCGTCGTTGGTCCCGTTCTTGCAAGATCTTTTCCCGTCCACAGTGATGTCGGAGATTTGATGTTTTACCGGATTCCTGATAATCACGGTACACTCGTGAAACGGTCGTACTGGAAAATCGCCACATCGTCGCTACCTCGGAGACGCTGTGTCCCATCACTGGTGCCCCGTCTATAACACCACGTTCAAACTCACTTAAATATTGACAACCTGCCATTGTAGCAGCGGTAACCGATCTAACAACTGCGCCAGACACTTGTTGGCTTATGTAGTCGTTGCTGATTGCGGCGTCGTATTCTGCCTGTTTACATTGAAACTTCCTCTTTGAATGTAAAGAATTATTGTGCTGGTAAACTTCTACGTTATTTGATACAGAAACAGCTGAGTAAAACTGAACGTATTCAGACAGTTTTCTCCTTACTTATTCTGATCATTTCCAAACTGACACACAATATTTTAGCGCAACGCAATCTGACTTTTAATAATCCCTACAAAAGAATAGCCCTGACTAACAATAACCTATACCCTTCATGAATCACTTACCTCACAAAAATCTTCATTACTCGAACTACTGCAATACATCGAGCGCCAATACTGCCAGCTAAGTAAATGATTTTAACTACTGAAGGCACTAACTACTGATAGGCATATAGTTAACAAATATTAATATCTCAAAACTCTAGCATCTCTCTTCCCACATCCACCATTGCTGGCGGCTCACCTCCAACCGCCCAACGCTACGTGCTGTTCACATCCAACTGCCCAACACTGCACAAGCAAATATCCGAATAATGAGTCCAACCAGCCACAGACTGCACACAGCGCAGTCAGTGATTTTCATACAGAGCGCTACGTGGCGTTACCAACATAAAAACCTAAACAAGAGCGCTACGTGGCGTCACCAACATAAAAACCCAAACAGCCTGCTTACAACATATCTCTGTATTTGAATACGCATGCCTACACCAGTTTCTTTGTTGCTTCAGTGTATATACTCGAGGAAATATTTGCATATGTTCTGAAATGTTTGGTTGAAACTCTTCCTATTCTTTGACTTCTCGCCAGTGTAGAGAATTTACCACACGACCGTTGACAAGAACTTCCACAATGAATTCTGCTTTGGTCCTTAATAATCTCTACTGTCATTACTTGTTCCTACATTTTGTTACCGGATTTCGATTTTTCCGTAAAAAGTCCCTCATAACGCCACTTTCAGCATTCAGATGCCAAACTGCACAGTAGATAGCTCTCACAACACCGGCAGTTTGTGCGCTGATCTGTAAACGAAAGTGACCACTCAAAGCAGACAAGGCTAAGTACGGGGATAGACCGCCAGGGGCGCTGCAGTCGACGCACTTGTCTCGAGTAGTGAGTTGTGTCATGAAAGTCGATCGCGTAAAAGTGACTTAAGATGACTAAGGTTGGCGCAGTGGCTCCCTGCAGTCGCGAGCAGTTCCCTCCGTTGGAAAAGCGCGCACAGCCCAGGGCCGGCCTGTGGTGGAGACGCGGTAACAGTTCGCGGTAGCAGCCTGCCCGCTATCTGGCGCCGGTTCCGCTGCCGCCGAGCTGTTCTCGGTACAGCTTTCTAGGGCGTTCAGCGGGGCACGTGCTGCTCCCAGGGTGTGCAACAAAGGCTTCCCGAAGCCAGACAAAGAAAGTTTGGGAAGGTGAAATATAGTCTGTCCAAAAGAATTAATGTCCGGTATGTTACATCTATTTTGATACAGGCGGTATCTGTGGTCTCATTGCACGGCTTGGGATCTTCGCTTCCATCTAGTGGCTGTTTTATGCTTTACACCGTCAGGTGCCCCTCGGAAGGAAGTGTGTACTGATGTCCCAATGCTTTCTGGGAAGGAACACAGATGGCAGTTGTCATTTGTGGACTTCGTATTCAACCAAGAACGTGCAGTGCAACATCTTAACGCAGTACAAGTTGCAAGGGCAGTCTCTTTCATCCAAGAAGGATTGACTTTCTTTCGTGTTGTTGCAGATACCAATGCCTCTCCACGTGTCATCCATAGGTTGTGGACACGCTGTAGGGTTACAGGTCAGTATACAAGGCGAGTTTGATAAGTTGCCGACGCATTATAACCCCACCTGCAGACCCCGTTCTGGCCATACCCGCTTCGCGGTGACGTACGGATACTGCCAGAGCACTGTGAGACGATCACAGGACGACCGCTGGAGCTGCTGTGTCCGATCAGACTGTAATGAACATCCTTTACGAGAAACGACAATACGACCCAGACGTCCTGTTCGAGCATCCCGCTTGACCCGAGAACATCTCGCAGCTCACCTTCAGTTCTGCCGTTCCCATGTCAACTGGCAACTTCGTGACTGGCGAAAGGTACTATTCACAGACGAGTCAGGATGGCCGCGTTCGTGTGCAAACACCAGTGCTGTACGTTTGTCCAAGAAATCGAGAGATTTCGAAGGTTCTGTGATTTTGTGTGGACGCTTCATTGTTCACAGCCACACAGATCTTTTCGTTGTCCATGGTCGTCATACCGCCAGCCAGTACATCGAATAGATCCTCTTGGATCCATAGACTTACACTATGTGATCAAAAGTATCCGGACACCTGGTTGAAAATGACTTACAAGTTCGTGGCGCCCTCCATCTGTAATGCTGGAATTCAGTATGGTGTTGGCCCACCCTTAGCCTTGATGACAGCTTCCACTCTCGCAAGCATACGTTCAGTCAGTTGCTGGAAGGTTTCTTGGGGAATGGCAGCCCACTCTTCACGGAGTGCTGCACTGAGGAGAGGTATCGACGTCGGTCGGTGAGGCATGGCACAAAGTCGGCGTTCTAAAACATCCCAGTGTGTTCTATAGGATTCAGGTCAGGACTCTGTGCAGGCCAGTCCATTACAGGGATGTTATTGTCGTGTAACCACTCCGCTACAGGCCGTGCCTTATGAACAGGTGCTCAATCGTGTTGAAAGATGCAATAGCCATCCCCGAATTGCTCTTCAACAGTGGAAAACAAGAAGGTGCTTAAAACATCAATGTAGACCTGTGCTGTGATAGTGCCACGCAAAGTAACATGGGGTGCAAGCCCCCTCCATGAAAAACACCACCGCCTCCGAATTTTACTATTGGCACTACACACGCTGGCAGATGACATTCAGCGGGCATCCGCCATATTCACACCCTGCCATCGGACCGCCACACTGTGTACCTTGATTCGTCACTCCACACAACGTCCTTCTACTGTTCAACAACCCAATATTTACGCTCCTTACACAAAGCGAGGCGTCGTTTGGCACTTACCAGCGTGTTGTGTGGCTTACGAAATCCAAGTTTTCTCACCCCCCGCCTAACTATCACAGTACTTGCAGTGAATTCTGATGCAGTTTGGAATTCCTGTGTGATGGTCTACATAGATGTCTATTACCCATTACGACCCTCTTCAACTGTCGGTGATCTCTGTCAGTCAACAGACGAGGTCGGCCTGTACGCTTTTGTGCTGTACGTGTCCCTTCACGGTTCCACTTCATTATCACATCGGGAACAGTGGACCTAGGGATGTTCAGGAGTGTGGAAATCTCGCGTACAGACATATGTCGAAAGTGACACCCAATCACCTGACCACGTTCGAAATCCGTGAGTTCCGTGGAGCGCCCCATTCTATCTCTCACGATGTCTAATGACTACTGAGGTCGCTGATATGGAGTACCTGGTAGTAAGTGGCAGCACAATGCACCTAATATGAAAAACGTATCGTTTTGGGGGTGTCCGGATACTTTTGATCACGTAGTGTATACGGAGCACAGCACGTAGATGCCAGTGAGTGATAAACGCTCACGGAGCGCATAAAAAGCACCCAGGATGATGGGAGAATTTTAGGTAAGTGAGGTTCATTCATAAAGGAGACCACATATAGGACGTCAATACGACTCATTCTTGAGTACGACTCGAGTGTTTGGGATCCGCACCAGGTCGGATTAAAGGAAGACATTGAAGCAATTAGGGGCGGGCTGCTAGATTTGTTACCAGTAGGTTCGAACAACACGCAGGCGTTACCAAGATGATACGGGAAGTTTCATATCAGCGCAGACTCCGCTGCAGAGTGAAAATCTCATTCTGGAAACATCCCCCAGGCTGTGGCTAAGCCATGTCTCCGCTGTATCCTTTCTTTCAGGAGTGCTAGTTCTGCAAGGTTCGTAGGGGAGCTTCTGTAAAGTTTGGAAGGTAGGAGACGAGATACTGGCAGAAATAAAGCTGTGAGTACCGGGCGTGAGTCGTGCTTTGGTAGCTCAGATGGTAGAGCACTTGCCCACGAAAGGCAAAGGTCCCGAGTTCGAGACTCGGTCGGGTACACAGTTTTAATCTGTCAGGAAGTTTCATGATACGGTAACTCAGATAGGAATCCCTGGAGGGAAAATGGTTCAAATGGCTCTGAGCAGTATGGGACTTAACATCTATGGTCATCAGTCCCCTAGAACTCAGAACTACTGAAACATAACTAACCTAAGGACATCACACAACACCCAGTCATCACGAGGCAGAGAAAATCCCTGACCCCGTCTGGTATCGAACCCGGGAACCCGGGCGCGGGAATCCCTGGAGGGTGGTGGTGGTGGTTAGTGTTTAACGTCCCGTCGACAACGAGGTCATTAGAGACGGAGCGCAAGCTCGGGTTAGGGAAGGATGGGGAAGGAAATCGGCCGTGCCCTTTCAAAGGAACCATCTCGGCATTCGCCTGAAACGATTTAGGGAAATCACGGAAAACCTAAATCAGGATGGCCGGAGACGGGATTGAACCGTCGTACTCCCGAATGCGAGTGAGTCCAGTGTGCTAACCACTGCGCCGCCTCGCTCGGTCCCCTGGAGGGAAGGTGACGTTCTTTTCCAGGTACACTACTGAGCAAATTTAGCGATCCGGCATTTGAAGCCGACTCCTGAATGATCGTACTACCGCCAACATGTTGTTGTTGTGGTCTTCAGTTCTGAGACTGGTTTGATGCAGCTCTCCATGCTACTCTATCCTGTGCAAGCTTTTTCATCTCCCAGTACCTACTGCAACCTACATCCTTCTGAATCTGCTTAGTGTATTCATCACCGCCAACATATATTTCGCGTAACGGCCACGAAGATAATATCGAGAAATTAGGGCTCATACGGAGGCATATAGCCAGTCGTTTCTTCCTCGCTCTGTCTGTAAGTGGAACAGGAAAGGAAATGATTAGCAGAGGTACGGGACACCCTCCAGCACGCAACGAGCGGTGACTTGCAATGTATATATATAGCTGTAGAATGAGTTTCCACTTTGTTTTCACACCTATCGGACATTTCAGTTCTTTATATTTAAACAATCGAGGTTGTAATGATTTTTTGTGGTGTACTTTACTTGTGAAAGATAAAAGATAGATAACATACCCAGTCCTCAGTTATTGCTCAGTAGAGTATAGAAGACGCCCAAATTCATTTTTCCTAATTCTTTTGAGCAGTGTATATCTGTCGTTGTTATAGCCCTCAGTCCGAAGATTTGTTTTTGTTGCAGGTCTCCGCGTTAGTCTGTCCTGTGTAAGTCCCTCATCTCTGCTGACTACTACAGGAGTCTGAATTTGCTTGCTGTAACCTTGATCTTCCTCAACTGACTGGATTCGTGCGGCAGCCACGAATTCCTCTTCGCCTCAGAGTAACACTCGCACTTTGTATTCTCAATTGCAGTGACGTGAAAAAATCGCAACACCAAAAAATAATTAACATAGAGTAATGAAATTCCTGGAATACATTTGCCTAGGTAACACATTTCAGTGACTAGCATTGCAGCATCAGAGGTTAATGCAAGCCCGAGATAAGCCATTGCAAATGGGAAATGCCGGTACATTACAAACTGGTGTAACCGTCAGAATGTTGAATGCAACCTTGTAAACGTCCACACACTGCGTTGTACAGACGTCGGACGTCAGTTTGTGGGATGGAGTTCCATGCCTCTTGCACTTGGTCGGTCAATACAGGAACAGTAAATGCTGTTTGTGGATGCCATTGAAGTTGTCGTCCGATGATGTCCCATATGGTCTCGATTGGAGACAAATCTGATGCTCGAACAGGCCAATGCAACGTGACCACACTCTGCAGAGCATGTTGGGTTACGACAATGGTATGTGGGCGAGCGTTACCCCGTTGGGAAACATTTCCTGGAATGAATAGCAGCACAGCAGGCTGACGTACAAATTTGCAGTAGGATGCATGGGATAGCGACGAAAGTGCTCTTTCTGTGACCCGAAATCGCACCCCAGACCATAACACCAGGTATAGGTCCAGTGTGTCTAGCACGCAGACAGATTCAGGCCCTCATCTGGCCACCTTCGAACCAACACGTGGCACCACTGAAGCCGAGTCAGAACCAGGTTTCATCAGAAAACACACCTCCACTCTGCCCTCCAATGAGCTCTCGCTTGACACCACTGAAGTCGCAGATGGGTCTGGTTTTGGGTCAGTGGAATGCACACTACATGGGTCTGTCTCGGAGCTGTCCTTGAACTAAACGAATTTAACAGTTCGTTGTGTCACCGTGGTGCCTACTGCTGCTCAAATTGGTGCTGCAGGTGGCGTACGATGCGCCAGAGCCGTACGCCAAACACAACGGTCTTCCCTCCCGGTGGTGCCACATAGGCGTCCGAAGCCCGGTCTTCTTGCGACCGTACATTCTCGTGACCACCCTGCCAGAAATCAAGTACAACGCTTACATTGCAGATAAGTCTTTGTCCAATATCGCAGAAGCAACATTCAGCTTCTCGGAGCCCTATTACACGACCTCGTTGAAATTCAGTGAGGTGTTGATAACGGCGTCTTTGTCGCCCTAAAGGCATTCTTGACTAACATCAATTCACCACGTGTAGTCTCGAAGGTAACTAACGCTCGCGACCAATAAAACGTGAATTTAAAGCAAACCTGATTTGTATCCTCATACTGGGTCTACTAGCACCAGTCTTATGCGACTGGTGCGACATTTGGAGTATATACCATCTTTCAGACGTAGAAACACCTATTTAGACATGTCAGAAAGAACAGATACCATCTTCATATATATATACGCCAAACACAACGGTCTTCCCTCTCGGTGGTGCCATATATATATATATATATATATATATATATATATATATATATATATATATATATATGAAGATGGTATCTGTTCTTTCTGACATGTCTAAATAGGTGTTTCTACGTCTGAAAGATGGTATAAAAGATGGTATATACTCAAATATATATATATAAGGCTCACCGGCCATTTGACCATCTTCTTCTGTGCGGATGCACAAACAGTGCCCGAACTCTTACGGGAATCGGCGGTAAAGCCGCGAGAAATGAGTATGATGGCCAGGGGCACTATGAATATAGTGCGGGACAATAAGTTGCAAATGTGGGTCTCACGGGAGGCGCGCCAGAGATAAGTCCCTCCAGTCCCACTGTTCTCTGTGTCCTTGGTGGTTCAGATGCAGCCGGCACGGTAGCTCAGCGTGTTCGGTCAGAGAGCTGGTTGGCTTCTGTAATAAAAAATGGAGTGGAACGATCAACAAATGATCTTTAACGGATGTCATGTGACGTCCTCAACGACCAAACACAACAATAAAAAAAAGGATGGATAGAGCGTCAGCTATGTAAGCGGGAGATCCCGGGTTCGAGTCCCGGTCGGGGCACACATTTTCAACTGTCCCCACTGACTTACATCAACGCCTATTTACAGCTACGGGTATTCATTTCATTGTAATTTCAGCTGACATTTTGCCTGCTAGCAAGTTCATCTTAAACCGCAACTCCTCATTCCCTATTATACTACACACTGGTGTATTACCAAAATCGTTTCTGTCCAGGTTGTCGACGTCCTTGTCTAATGGCGCGTTCCCAGGCGATGCGGTCCGAGTGCCAGTTGCTCAGGATCCAGAGGTTGCGCTGACGTGTTTTTAATAAATTTTGAGAGACCACGAAAAAGTTACATATGCGTGGCAGGACGAGGATTCGAGCCGCCGTTGTCATGAATGCACTTTCAGTGTCTTACGCAGTGATATGTCGTATGACGACGTTTCACTCCACAGTCTTGTCGCCTTCAGAATATGGTGAACTATGTTTATAATTTTTTATTTCAATGTTAATGATTTTTTATAGTAGTAGTAATCTAATATGAAAAAACTACGATGCATCTTTTGTAGATTTTCTTGTTGTATGAGGGCGCGGAAATGAGGGAGAGCCGCTGGTGGTTCTCCCTACACGAGAATGTTCCGTCACCAGATAAAACCTTCACTAGGTGGACGGTCACGTATCACGAGAAGAAGCTGCACTTCATTCCCGTGCCCGTAATTACAGTAAAACAAAAGAAAAAAATGAACCTTCGAATATAATGAAACATTTTCAATACAACAAATCTGTTTTTGTTTTTGTTTAGTCACGCTTGCTAGGACATAGATGTTATTGCTAAAGTTTTTTACGTGGCGTATGGTACACATCTAACGCGTGGTGTTGTCTGAGAGGGGGAGGACTCGGCCCAAGTAAGGGTTGCCCAACATCATTCGCGACCAAAATATTTATTGAACAACGTGTGCTTACAAAGATCAATCAAACCGGTTAAGAAAAATTTATTTGTGGGGGTTCAACAGTTAATGAAAAACACGTTAAGAACAATAACCACAAATCTCAAAGGTGACCATATTTCATAAATATGCACATACCTGAACATGTGCTGTAGTGTTTACTTTGTATTCAAGTAATACTTTAATACACAATCACAATGACCCACCATGTATTGTTAAAAACATAGGAAACCCAAAATGTTGTATATGGTTATGAAAATATCTGTGTTCAAAGACAACAAATGAGCTTTCCACTTAATTATCACAGTTATGGAAGCAAATATTTCCAACGACTCGCATCACAGAGACAAAGAAATTGTTTGCTGTTCCTTGAGAATTAATAGCTTATCACTAAGTTTCAATTTCTAATACCATGTAATTATTAGGACACAGCAAAAAATTTTAGTATTAGCTTATTGACAGAAGAACGATGCAAAAATTTAACACAGTAGCTATGCTCCAAATCGACAACTACAACCATAAGAATTTGTGTCACAAACAGTTTGTCAATTCACCTTGTCGTATTTTCCGACAGCCTGTTTACTGAATTATAATTACTTGGTATCACAGAATGTTCCACAACAGTGCTGACCGAAGGAATGGGAACTTATTCCCTTAAAATTTACATTCAATTCCCCAAAAGGAGAAACACACATTTGAAAAACTACATATTTAAAAAAAAAGAAAAAAAAGGTAGGCTGCGCTGCAGTCATGACCTGTGCGGCTGGTCCCGGCGAAGGTTCGAGTCCTCCCTCGGGCATGGGTGTGTGTGTGTGTGTGTGTGTGTGTGTGTGTGTGTGTGTGTGTGTGTGTGTGTGTTTGTGCTCAGGATAATTTAGGTTAAGTAGTGTGTAAGCTTAGGGACTAATGACCTTAAGAGTTACGTACCATAAGATTTCACACACATTTGAACATTTTTTGAAAAAGCAAGGCATGTACAATGTTGCGTCGAGCAATTTTCGTGGCCACGCGAATACTGTTGATGAAGAGGCATCGTAGCCCATGACCTCAGAATCCAACCGGCTACACCCAAGCAGTTACTCAGCGTAAATCAGATATAGACACCTCTCTGATAATCGAGACAATTCTGCGCATGACCCTAGTATCTGTTAGTACTACCTGGTAAGAAAAAGTATCTTTAAGTTCAAAAAATAATCGAATAATAAATTATCTTTAACCCCTCAATCATGGAACTGAACACTATTTGGCTACGCGTGTAATTACACATCCACATCTCCTCCAGTATTAATAGCAAAAAAAAAAAAAAAAAAAAATCGGGGCCTTGCTACTGAACACAAACCAAAATCTCAACAAGGGGATAACAAGATTCGTCCGCCAACATGAACTCAGTTTCAAAACAATCCCCAATGGCGTAGCGGTAGAAAGGGGCCGCCACGCGGGACGGAAAAACACTAAGATTTGAATGGATGCAACGCTGGCAAACGAACTTCAAATTAACAGTATCGTAAATTCTAAGAATTTGGCATGAATCCTTCTCTCCCAGAAGTAACAAGTTAATTAGCAAGCATCAAAGCCACTCATAGCAAAAAATGAGGTAACTTAAACAAAAGGCCACGAAGCTACCATATACAAGAAAACCACAGTATGTCGAAATTACAGAGAATCACAACATTACACAGTTGATACAAACACGTGCAGACCTCTTGAACTCGCTCTCAGCGTATCCACAACCGGGGCTTAAGCAAGCAGGAAGATTGAGCCGGTATTTTTAGAGTTCTAATAGCCATGAAGACGGGTAAGCACATGAGCAGACGGCGATGCACTGTGAAAGACGATAGAAAGGAACATTTTGTGGACTTCAAGCTGTCCCCAATTCACTGAACAGAAGTAAGGTACCTCATCGTAGTTCTAAGACGGTACGCATCCGTCTTTACCAAGACGCCACAACCACGGACTTCCGCAATAGGAATAGCTTCGGCCGTCTCCTGTCCTCCAGAGCCGCCAGGATGAAAACTTATTCTCAGACACGTGACCCCAAATGGAATACCGAAGCCCAGTCATTCGATAGCGAACTCTCACGGCCCAGATCACAACACGCCGTGCCTGAAGAGCCCTTCCTGCTCCGCCACTCTGTAGCATTTCTGGACGCGTGGGATGTCTTATTGTCCTACTGGAATTACCCAACTCCGTAGGAACGCACAATGGACATGAAGGGATGCAGGTGATCAGACAGGATGCTTACGTACGTGTCACCTGTCAGAGTCGCATCTAGACGCATCAGGGGTCCCATATCACTCTAACTGCACGCGCCCCACATCATTACAGAGCCTCCACCGGTTTGAACGGTCCCATGCTTACATGCAGGGTCCACGGATTCATGAGGTTGCCTCTGTACCCATACGCGACCCTCAGCTCGATACAATTTAAAATGAGACTCGTCCGACCAGGCAACATGTTTCCAGTCATCGACAGTCGCGGCGTAAAGCTTTGTGTCGTGCATTCATGAAGGGTACCCGAGTAGGCCTTGGTTCTATGAATGGTTCGCACACTGATACTTGTTGATGGCCCAGCATTGAAATCTGTAGTAATTTTGCGGAAGGGTTGCACTTCTGTCACGTTGAACGATTCTCTTCAGTCGTCGTTTGTTCCGTTCTTAGAGGATCTTTTTCCGGCCGCAGGGATGTCGGAGATTTGATGTTTTACGGGATTCCTGATATTCACGGTACACTCGTGAAATGATCGTTCGGGAAAATCCCCACTTCATCGCTACCCCGGAGATGCTGTGCCCATTGCTCGTGCGCCGTCTATAACACCACGTTCAAACTCACTTAAATCTCGATAACCTGCTATTGCAGCAGCAGTAACCGATCTAACAACTGCGCCAGACACTTGTCTTATGTAGGCGTTTCCGACCGCAGCGCCGTATTCTGCCTGTTTACATATCTATGTATTTGGATATGCATGCTTGTGCCAGTTTCTTTGGCGCTTCAGTGTATAAATATGGAGAAATATGTTAAATATATGTGAAATATATGTGACCTGTGTGTACACTACTCAAGCCGCGGACAAAGAGCTCCTTCTAAACCCCTGGATCAATTTCAACCAAACTTGGTATACATGTTACTTAATATCTGGAAAGAAATACTGTGGGGGTAGAAACCATCAACCTCCAATTGGGGTTGGGGTAATGGTCGAAGAAAGGCGGGGGAGGAGGAGATGAAGAGAGAGAGGGGGGAAAGGAGGAGAGGGACGCAGCTAGGGGCCAGGAGGATATGGACAGAAAGAGGGGGAGGATGACATGGACAGAGAGAGAGGGGAGGAGCAGATGGACTAATAGGAGACTGTAATAAATAAACACACGGGCACGCTGGGTACTCAGCTAGTTCGAATATGTTTGAAATATTGATCTGGATATAGACACTAACGCTCATTGTATGTGGGAGTGTTGTATTACCTCTGATCCATATGGTTATAGACGATCGACTGCGCGAACATTGCGCAAAATCTTAGTCGGGACAAGTGAGAGAGTTTTTCCCTGCATTTCGTCGAATAGTCGATTAGAAAGAACCTCCGGTTTAAAGTTACATAAGAACGTGGTCTACGAAACTTCCTGTCAGATTAAAACTGTGTGCCGGACCGAGACTCGAATACGGGACCTTTGCCTTTCGCGGGCAAGTGCTCTACCGTCTGAGCTACCCAAGGACGACTCACGACCCGTCCTCAAAGCTTTCATTCTGGGCCGGCCAGAGTGGCCGAGCGGTTCTAGGCGCTACAGTCTGGAACCGCGCGACCGCTACGGTCACAGGTTCGAATCCTGCCTCGGGCATGGATGTGTGTGATGTCCTTAGATTGGTTCGGTTTAAGTAGTTCTAAGTTTTAGGGGACTGATGATCTTAGAAGTTAAGTCCCATAGTGCTCAGAGCCATTTGAACCCTTTTTTTTTTTTTCATTCTGGCAGGACCTCGTCTCCTACCTTCCAAACGCTACAGAAGCTCTTATGCGAACCTTGCAAAACTAGCACTCCTGGAAGAAAGGATATTGCGGAGACATTTCTTAGCCACAGTCTGGGGGATGTTTCCAGAATGAGATTTTCACTCCGCAGCGGAGTTTGCGCTAATATGAAACTTCCTGCCAGATCAAAACTGTGTGCCGGACCGAGACTCGAAGTCGGGACCTTTGCCATTCGCGGGTAAGTGCTCTACGATCTGAGCTACCCAGCCTACGAAAGGCAAAGGGTCCCGAGTTCGAGTCTCGGTCCGGCTCACAGTTTTAATCTGCCAGGAAGTTTCGCTGCAGAGTGAAAATCTCATTCTGGAAATGTGGTCTACGATTTGAGACAGCGTGTCAATTTTAATAGTGGATCGAAGAGGCTATCTGTGTGTAACGCACAACTGAGCTTACGCCAGGTTCGTTGAACAGGTCGTTAGACTTACGCCACCTAGCTCATTCAAGGAGCATTAAGGACGCGGAGCAGTTGCAGCGGGGGCGGCGGGGGCGAGAGGGGCAGAGGGGCAGCGACTGCGGAGGCGGGCTGGCCAGACACCGCGAAGTCCGGCGATTTCACGCGCCGCGGTGGGCCGCTCGTCCCGCCTCCCACGGGTCCGGGCTTTCCGCGCGCCGCGCTTTCCGAAACGCGTCCAACCGCCTGTGCGACACGGCGCGTTTCCAAACGAGTGAAATTTGCGGCTTTCGTGGAACTGCTGTGTCGTGTAAAGATGGCAGTAATTTGCGTTCCTTAAGCAGAAACGAGAGAGGTGGCGCAGTGGTCAGCACACTGGACTCGCATTCGGGAGAATGATGGTTCAAACCAGCGTCCCCCCATATTGACTTAGCTTTTCCATGATTTCCCTACATCTACATCTACATCTACACCCATACTCCGCAAGCCACCTGGCGGTGTGTGGCGGAGGGTACTTTGAGTACCTCTATCGGTTCTCCCTTCTATTCCAGTCTCGTATTGTTCGTGGAAAGAAGGATTGTCGGTATGCCTCTGTGTGGGCTCTAATCTCTCTGATTTTATCCTCATGGTCTCTTCGCGAGATATACGTAGGAGGGAGCAACATACTGCTTGACTCCTCAGTGAAGGTATGTTCTCGAAACTTCAACAAAAGCCCGTACCGAGCTACTGAGCGTCCCTCCTGCAAAGTCTTCCACTGGAGTGTATCTATCATCTCCGTAACGCTTTCGCGATTACTAAATGATCCTGTAACGAAGCGCGCTGCTCTCCGTTGGATCTTCTCTATGTCTTCTATCAATCCTCTCTGGTACAGATCCCCCACCGGTGAGCAGTATTCAAGCAGTGGGCGAACAAGTGTACTGTAACCTACTTCCTCTGTTTTCGGATTGCATTTCCTTAGGATTCTTCCAATGAATCTCAGTCTGGCATCTGCTTTACCAACGATCAACTTTATATGATCATTCCATTTTAAATCACTCCTAATGCGTACTCCCAGATAATTTATGGAATTAACTGCTTCCAGTTGCTGACCTGTTATATTGTAGCTAAATGATAAAGGATCTTTCTTTCTATGTATTCGCAGCACGTCACACTTGTCTACATTGAGATTCAATTGCCATTCCCTGCACCATACGTCAATTCGTTGCAGATCCTCCTGCATTTCAGTACAATTTTCCATTGTTACAACCTCTTGATATAACACAGCATCATCCGCAAAAAGCCTCAGTGAACTTCCGATGTTATCCACAAGGTCATTTATGTATATTGTGAACAGCAACGGTCCTACGACACTCCCTGCGGCACACCTGAAATCACTCTTACTTCGGAAGACTTCTCTCCATTGAGAATGACATGCTGCGTTCTGTAAATCGCTTCTGGCAAAGCCGGGATGGTTCCTTTGAAAGGGCACGATCGATTTCCTTTCCCATCATACCCTAATCCGAACTCGTATTCCGTCTCTAATGACCTAGCTGTCAACGGGGACATTAAACACTAACCTCCTCCTTCTCCCTCCTTAGACCGAGCGCTTCCAAAATTTCCGTATCCCGCTACTCGAAATGGACGCACGTCTTCACGGTGAATTCAAACTCCGCCAGCAGACTTTCGCAGATAGTTATAACGTCTCTTAGATAAACAATATATGAAATCATGATAAATTGTACTTGGCGTCATTTACATTTTTTATTTCTTTGTGAAATGTAAAGGCAAAGATGTAAAATTGATCGCAGTGGCCTGCAGAGAAAGAGACTGCCGCAGACAATTAATTGGTTGCGGAAGCTAAGATGGTAAAATTTAACTAAGGGTGATAATTTCTTTATTCTTCTTGACTTGCCGACGAGTGCAGACGCACGTAGCGCAGTATCTTTACCTACAGTAGTCGTGTGTTGTCTGTTGAAACGTCTAGCCGCCATTAGGGGCAAGATTCTGTAAAAAAAGTGTGTATCGTAAGAAACTTATGTTTTAGAATATAATAATATTTGACAAAGTGTGCTATTAATTTTGTAGATAGCTTGCCCAGCCATTATACCTACTCGTTTAGCAAATTTAGCTTTTTTTTTGACGCGGAGCAGAATGTCGGTTCGCGGAAGCTGCCGCCGCTACGAGCATCGAAATTAAATATTTAAGAAGCCCGCCTACAGCGCGGGAGAAAGAAAAGTAATGACTGGAAACAACATCAATCCATTTCTCTTTCAGTTTAATTAGCAGACGCGGAGGAGAATGTCTTATTTCATTGTGAAATTTTAGCTAGGCATTGGCACAGATAAGCAAAGACTGCACTCTGAATTTCACGTAAACTTTCAAAGTAAATAATTAATTTTGGTAAGATTTCTGGTGGGTCAGGTCTGATATGACTGTAAAAAATTCAAACAATTGCATTTTGTGTCTCATGCTCTGAAAGCATCTTGGCAAAAATATTTTATCGTGCCACAGAATTCGACTGCATATTTTTCAAGTGTAGCGATATAACATATAACGTGTGTGTAACTATCAGCAAAAGTTTTAATAACCAAAATCAAGTGATATAGCAAAGAATAGTGAACAGTTAAAAATTAATTTATCATTTCTTTACGTAGTCAGACCAGAGACTGCAAATAATTAATTCTCTATAATTCGCAGTGATAGCAAATCCCACCACAGGATTAACTTCGTGTTATTATTCATTTTTCCGTACGCAATATAACAGAGTATGATTTAAAATCAAACTTTTATTGTTACGTTGTTGGAAATTCTCTTAATGATAAGCATCTGAAATTCTTATTATTTACCCTCGTAAGACACAACGTAACGTAATACACAAATTTAAAATCAAACAAAAGGAGAGATAGAATATAGTTTTAGGGATATTTTCTGTTTTGATTATGCGACGTGGACCGTTACGGTGTAACAATGCAACTACTCTCTTAACTATCTTTCTTTCTGTAAACATCCCTTTAACAACAATGTAAATGACTGTAATATGCAGTCACCAAAACGTACAACGACTAACGCAGTGTATCGCCATATCCCGTAGTAGGAACTGACGGGAAGTCATCGAGTGAAACTGAAGTTGCGCAAAGATGCGAGCTGGTGCCAGTGACATAGAGACTCACCACTTGCACGAATTTCTCCAGCGCCACGGCCGGCGCTGAGGATGAAGATATCGACTTCGTCTCGGTTAATTGCCGGCAGAGTACGATCCACCAATGACCGGACGACAATGGACAGACGTCTACTCCGAAAATAGAAGAGCAGCTCTGGCCCACTTGGTTACAGATCATCGTCTAGGGCTGACTTAGACAGGGAATGTTTAGGGAACTCTTAGAAGTGAACAGGCAGTTATTGTAAATTCCATTTGCAATGTACTTTGTTGTTTACCTACGATTATGAGCACTTAGCCATTAATGCAGTGTTGCAGACTTCATTATTCGACAAGTCACAAATATAAGTAAACCTTTTTAACTTTGTCTTGACTGAGTTACTAATTTGTTGGAATGTTGTAACTTGCGTTGTCATATCCTGTTGCCTGAGCCTGGGACATTGCTGTGTAATAGTGGCAGGCAGAAATTGTCTTAGCGGCGTACTGCACCAGAAGCTGTTTCACGAACTCGCAAACTCGGCCTACTGTAACAAAAGTGGCAACTCGGCCTTCACAGCAGTAGTGACGAGGCCTTTACAAAACTGGCGAGGAGGGTTTACAAAAGAAGTTATACCTGTGGTTCCCATGGAAGTGCCACACGTCCTCTGCTGCGTTTAATCTATGTGAACGATTTAGGAGACGAGCTAAACAACCCCCTTAGACTGTTGGCAGATCATACTGTTACCTACCGTCCAGTAAAATCGTCAGATCAATACGAATTACGAAATGATTTAGAGAAGATATCTGCGTTTTGCAAGAAGTGGTAGTTGATCACGAACAATAAAAATCCTAAGGTCTTCCAAATGAGTTCTAAAGAAATTGCGTAAAATTTATGTTGCACGATAAATCACACAAATTTAAATGTTGTTGATTTATCTAAATACCTAAGTATTACAATTACAAATAACATAAATTGGAACCGTCACATAGAAAATTTTGAGGGGAAGATGAATCAAAGACTGCGTTCCCTTGGCAGAACACGTTCAAGACGCAAGAAATGTACGAAAGAGACTGCCTACTCTACGATTGTCCGTCTTCTTCTTGAGTATTGGTGCCCGATATGGAATCCTTACCAGACAGGATTCATGAAGTTCAAAGAAGGCAAGCTTGTTTTATACTATCGTGAAATAGTAGGAAGACTATTATGGATATGAGTATCGAAATGGGGAGGTAATCATTAAAATAAAAGTGTTTTTCGTTGCGTCGAAACATTTTCATGAAATTTCCTTCACTGACTTTTTTCTCCGAATGCGAAAGTATTTTGTCGACCCCGCCTACATCGAGACAAAAGATGAAAAAAGTAACAGAAATCAGAGCTTGCACGGAAAGATTTAACTGTTGATTTTTCCCACGCTCGGTTGAAAGTTAAACGGTCGAGAAATAGTCCGAGAGTAGTTCCGTGAACCGTCTGCAGAGTAGTCATGTACATGTACAGTGAGTAGACAAAAATATGGAAATGGCGCTGGAAATGCAAGCCTGAACATAAACGCAGATGCCAGACAAGTCTGCATGTTAGGCTGTTGCATTTGATCACGGACGGTACCTGTGCAATGTTCTTAGTACGTGGCGGGCGTTCGGTGATGATTTGGGCAGCCGTAACATTGTATTCCAGGTGCCTCTTCTTTACTTTGCAATTTCGCATTACTGTCATGGATAACGTGACCATTTTGGTTGATCAGGTCCCTCTTGTGGTACAGTGTTTGTTCCCCAGTGGTCATGCTGTGTTCCAAGACGACAAGGCCCGTGTTCATGCACGGTTTTGTGAGCACAAGGATGACTTGTCGCCTCTCCCTGGCCTCCATAATCAGCAGATCTGAATATTACTGAGCCTTTAGAGAGAACGGTGCTATTCACCTCCATCACTGTTGCTTGAAGTTACCACTGTTTTCCAGGAATAATGGTTCACGGTTCCCTTGAAAATCATACAGGACCTGTATTTATCCGTTCTGAGGTGACTGAAAGCTAGTTTGCATGCCCGCGGTTTTTCTACACCTTATTAGGCATGGTGATGTGTTTTTGATGTTTTCACATATTTGACCATCCTCTGCAGATATAGCGCTATGTTGTAGTCGCTGTCTTTGTACAAAGAGCTCAACACAAAGTGGTTTTGCCACCATTCCATTACACAGGCTGACGATTATTGAACTAAATAAAAAAAAACGTAAGTCAGTTACAAACTACGGCGTGCAAACACTTTATTCAGGATGTAAACGTCACTAAAAATACTCGGACTTAGGTTATGACATATTCGATACGCCTGCCATCATTGGCGATGATGTGACGCAGATGAGTAGCGAAATTTTGCATGTCCTAACATCGATGCTGAATGACTGTTCTCGGCTCAGCAATGATTTTGGGGTTATTGCTGTACACCTTGTGTAATACAAAATGGCTCTGAGCACTATGGGACTTTACATCTGAGGTCATCAGTCCCCTAGAACTTAGAACTACTGAAACCTAACTAACCTAAGGACATCACACACATCCAGGCCCGAGGCAGGATTCGAACCTGCGACCGTAGCGGACGCGCGGTTCCAGACTGAAGCGCCTAGAACCGCTTGGCCACACCGGCCGGCTGTGTAATATAACCCAACAAAAAGGAGTCTCATGTGTTCAGATCCGGAGAATGTGGCGGCCAATCGAGGCCCATGCCAGTGGCCTCTGGGTATCCCAGAGCTAGAATGCGGCCCCCAAAGTGCCCCTCCAGGACATCATACACTCTCCTGCTTCGATGGGGTCGAACTCCGGCTTGCATGAACCGCATATTGTTGAAATCAGGGCCACATTGGATAGTGGAGATGAAATCATCTTCCAAAACCTTCACGTACCGTTGGGTAGCCACCGTGCCATCAAGGAATATCGTACCGATTATTCCGTGAGTGGACACTGCACACCACACAGTCACCCGTTGAGGGTGAAGAGACTTCTCGATCGCGAAATGCGGAGTCCCCGTCCCCCAAATGCGCCAACATTGCTTATTGATGAACCTGTCGAAATGAAAGTGGGATTTGTTGCTAAACTAAACCATGAAAGCGCATACTAATTCCCATCAAGCCCCGCAGACAGCGTGCAGTTTCAACGACCTAAAGCAAACCGTTCAGAACTTATGACGATTTTATTTCATACTGTTCAATAACGATCACCCTGTATTTAGTGAGTCCGTACCCCAAATGCATATCGGCTGTCTTATCATCAATAAACATACCCAAACTACTACGTACCATTATTAACGCACAAGTAACACTACCGTAAAAACGAACCAAAGCACTAAGAGTAAAGATGGCGTTACTGTTGTCTAACAGGTTCTGTGAGTGAACAGAACAAGTTTCTTTCTCAAATAAGATACACAGCGCATACTCTCGATATTTACTGCATTGAGCAAATTTCTAATGCAGTGCAGATACAGACCGTAAGATAAATGAAGATAAAAATCAATAGAAGTGAAATTTCTTCGTAACGATCCGTAGCAGCCACGGGTCCCTTGTACCAAATTTCTCATAAAATGCCCCTGAACAACTTCTAAAATTTTGTCTGTGAAGTTCGGGTTCCTCTTTTCACCTTTAATCACTGTAGCGGAAAGAATCGTTCTGTTCTTGGTGCGAGTGGGTTTGGATGTCTTTAGACGTTGTACTTTGCAGTCATCCATCACAACAAGCAACGTCATCAACATATTTTAGGCACCAAGCGTGAAGAAGGTAACAAAAAAAATCATGCATGCGTAATTTCTAATGTTGTGTTTTCGACCTGCCACATTTTACGGATAAAAATAGAATCGTCAGCTCGGCTGGAGACGCAAAAACACAGTATTAGCAATATAATTAGTCAACAGATACAATATATTTCTGTTTGGAGGCAGTCGGGAACAGTTATCGACGGCGAGGACGGACTAGCGAGTGCAGCAATGAACGTCACACAAACACATGCATCTGAACTGACTAAACTGAAGCAGACAGCATCATTAGAAAAAAGTCAAGCCTCATAAGTTGGTGCAACGACTAGAAAATTATGACACAAACACATTTTTTTTCGATCCTTGTATAAATCTTCTTTCAAAGTTCTTCGTTACATATCCTCCCTCACTTGATTTTTCCATTCTGCACAGAGTCTTTCCCTTTTTCTCTTGTACGGAAGTTGCCAACATAGTACTTTTTCCGGCCATCGTTCATCCCCTAATCTCATCACATGCCCATGCCATTCCAAATGGCATTTTTCCACCTTTCCAGAGAAGTACATGAATGTTTTCATTGGCTCCCTGATTCACTTATTTCGGATCTTCTCTCGCCTTGAAACTCTACAAAGTCTTATTAAAAACACCATTAGTACGGCTTCAAGTCTTCTTCGACTTGTTTTGTAATTTGCCAGAAGTCTGCTGCATATAAACAAATGCTTTGTCTTATTGATTCATATATTGTTTTTTGTCTTTTTGTTGATTTCCTCTATCGAAAGGATGGAAGTTAGCTTACTGACCCCTTGTTTAGCTTGTGTTGAGCTATGCCATATTTCTTGTTTACTGGAATCCTGATCTGAGAATATAACTTCCTTTGAAAAAATCCCATATGTATTTGCCGAAATTTCTGTATTCTTCCTGTATGTCAAGTCTTCTGCGAAGATGTTTGATTTCATGAGGTATTCCTTGGTTTCTTTTACCTAGTTGGTTTTCACTGTGTGTCGTCCTTATATTAAAAATTTTCTTGGTCAATCTGTTTTCGTTCATCTTATTTACGTGTACGTAGAACTTTGCTCTCCTGTTCCTGATGTTTGTAATCCTCTCAGCCTTTTGTAGGTCTTTTTATCTATATCTCCTTTGTTTTGAAAATGGTTCCTATTCATCGTTACATCGTTACCATTCCTCGTATACCATTCCCGAGCAACTGAAGCACTTTTTGTATCCATCTTGTGCACGAGTTTAGCTGTGGAGCATAAAATAGCTGTGGGGTAGTAATGTTAGTAACACATAAGACATTTTGAAATTACAATGTTCTTTACCTTAATTTCATTTACTTCCTCTTTTAACACGGCACTGAAAAGTCTGTGTGTGTTAGCATTGCTTTTTAACATAATAGCCAGCCGAATAGATCGTTAAACTACAATGTAGTTTTTATGTAGTAGCGGAACAAATCGTTATTGTGTTGTTTTAATGAAGAAGACGAAAGAGCACTAACTTATCTCTCTGGCGTCATCTTCGTTTCAAAAACGAGGAAAGCATCTTACATTCAAAAAGGATGAAACACAGTCCCTGTGTCATTTTAGCACCTGCACTTGCCACAATCGCTGAACACACCACCTGGATGGTCTGCGGCTCTCTTGGCTGCTTTGCTCCAAATCGCAGTTTAGAAAAAAAAAACGAAACAAAAAATAACAGCAAACCACAGCTGCTAATGCAGGACCGGTCAATGTACCTGGTGGGGCAAGTGACTGCGCGGATACCGGTACAACCTGTTGGTTGGCGGGCTGCAGGACCGCCTGCCTGCCCAGCCTAGATGCGCCGTACAACGACGCACCGGGCCGAGATCCAGCGGACAACGCTTGGGTGAACTGCGTGGAATCTGACAAGGAGACGGCACGACCGTGGGGTCGGGGATTTGTCCGCAATTTTGTGTGGTGAAAGAGGACCCCTAACACCTCACGTGGTTAAAATATTAGGACGCACTACTCGGAAAATCCCGAGAAAAATCGATCCAAAGTTTCTTAGGTGCCTTATAAGCATAAAATGTTAGTCCATTGTCGTACCGCCGACTGGCCTACATGGTAGCTGCCGGCACGGTAGCTCAGCGTGTTCGGTCAGAGAGCTGCTTTTCCTCTGTAATAAAAAAACTGAGTCCAAGGATCAACAAACGAACTTGACTGGATATCATGAAAAAAAAAAAACATGGTTAGCGCTCGGACCTTACGCCAGAGGCCTCGGGTTCGATTCCTCCTCTGGCACTTTTTTTTCTGTTGCTTGCAAAATTGCAGCGCATTTTTACAGGAGAATCGTGAAATTAATTCCCGGGAAGATTGTATAAAAATTCATTCTATAATTCACCATCAATTATCGTCACCAATATTCCGGGACATGATTTAATATGCCTGGTTTGCCTCAAAACTGTCAGAAACTCGAAACATTTTCGTAAATGTTAATGGGGCATGTTTTTGTACAGATTTATTGCAAACGCCATGTGATTGTAAAAAAAATCCGCTTTTATATGCTGCGCAAGATGTCGCAAAAATTTTTGCTTTGTTTGTTTTTACGGTAATTACCATTGCGGTTCTTGTTTATAATTACTATATGTATAAAAATTGAATGTTTCCCAATCGACTTTGTTATTCTGATTAAAAAGGCAATGTTTCTCCTCATATACTTTACAATAAAAAATGGAAAACTCATCGCCATGAATTGTGTTGTTGGACAAAACGAAAATAATTTTTATTCAATAATGTAACTAATTTGTTAAAGATTATATAGGTTTGAGAAACTTTCTGAATAATTGGTGGAATAACCAAAGAAAATGAAACAGAAGAAAAAAAAGTGCCAGAGGAGGAATCGAACACGAGACCTCTGGCGTAAGAATCCAAGCCCTAAAAACCGAGGCTAGACGGCGGCTCGGCAGTGTACTAACATTTTATACTTATAACGCACCTGGATCGATTTTTCCAGGATATTTCCGGGTAGTGCGTCCTAATATTTTAGCCACGTGAAGTGTTAGGGGTCCTCTTTCACCACACAAAATTGCGGACAAATCTTCGACCCCACGGTCGTGCCGTCTCCTTGTGAGTCCATTTTTGACATAGCGATGTAATGCAACTGCGTCTGATGCTGCGAATGACACAATGAATTCAAGCAGACAGAAGAGTGTAGTTAATCACGCAACTCTGCGAGACAAACGAACTTCTCATTCAGGCATCGAAGGCCCAAGGGACGTCATCCTCCACCATGTGGCGTCATCTGGGTGCGGTATGGAGTAGAATTGGTCAGCATGCTGTTCTCTTCCGGTCTTTTTGCCGACTTTTCGTACCTCGGAGCCGCTACTTCTCAATGATGTAGGTCCTCAGTTGGCATCACGATGCTGACTGCATCTCACCGACGAAATGGCTTTGGCAGTAACGGGAATCGGACCTGGGTTCTTCCGCATAGCAGTTATCTGCGCTGACTACAGAGCTACGGCGGCAGACTAGGGAAACGCGAACTAAAAAAGTAAATACGAGGGTTGGAACTTTAATAGTGACGACTATTTATTTACAGCTCGTACAAAATAGATACGTGTTTCAAAGTTTTACTGACCTTCAAAGTAGTCACCAGCATTGTATATAACCCGTTGCCAGCGATGTGGAAGTCGTAGGATACTGCCCGACGAATTTGCAGTAGTTTTGAAGCGAATGCCGTGAAGTGTTTCCTTCAGTTTAGAAATCGAGTTGAACTTACGAGGGCTTAAGTCAGGGGAGTGCAGTAGGTGATATAGCAATTAGCAGCCCCATCAGTCAAACAAATCAGTAACAGTTTGCACTGTACGTGCATGAGCATTGTCCTGGAAAATGATGGTAAGGTCGTGCAGAAAGTGTCATCACTTCTGTCTCTAAGCTAATCGTAGGCTGTGTTCCAAAAATGAACAGCATAGAGACAGAAGTGATGACACTTGAAGTAGGACCTGATCATTATTTTGCAGGACAATGCTGAAGCAGTGCAACCTGCAACTGATTTGTTTGACTGATGGGGCTGCTAAGTGCTATACCACCTATTGCACTCCCCTAACTTAAGCCCTCGTGAGTTCAACTCGATTTCTAAACTGAAGGAAACACTTCACGGCACTCGCTTCAAAACTGCTAGAAATTCGTCGGGCAATAGTCCGCACCATTCGAACTGTCAACACAACTGGCACTGCTAAGAGTATCCTATGACTTCCACATCGGTGGCAACGGGTTATACAGAATGCCGGTGACTAATTTGAAGGTCAGTTAAACTTTGAAACACGTATCTATTTTGTACGAGCTGTAAATAAATAGTTGCCACTGTTAAAGTTCGAGCCCTCGCATAATAAACGACCTTACAATAACTATGGCTAAATCTTTTAAAAAATTTGAGGTTACATACAGTCCAGTCGAATTAATGTGACCATGTGACCATGTGTGTTTGACGTCAAAGCGTAATAACCACTCACAGACGGCAGCGGCAGCACTAACAGTAGAGGGTATAAAAAACGTGTCGTAGAGGGTATATGGAAAACTTGCAGTTCAGTCCTCGTTGTAATGCGGAAACGCAGTGATTTAGCTGACGAGTCAACGGACATAATCATTACTTTTCGGGCTAATGGTTGAAGCATTACCGAAACGGCTAAGTTTGTAAACTGTTCGCTTGCCGCCGTGGTTATGACATGTCGTGCATGACGAAATGGCGCTGCCCAAAACCAGCGCCGAGACAACTGTTGTACACCACAGGCCACAGATGACACGGCTGAACGACGGGTGCAGGGATGTGTACGGGCGAATAGACGTATAGTTGTTAAGCAGCTGTCCAGCCAAATGAACCAGTAAACCAGTGAACCTGTGAAGGTTTGTGCGTATGGGGCGACGAAGGCTGGGATTTGCACACAAGGACCACACCTGGACGTTCACTGAGTGGTGACAGCTAGCCTTTTCAGATGAGTCACGTTTCATGCTCCGTCAACAAGACGGCTGTTGGCTTGTGCGGCCCTGCAACAGCCCCGACCACAGGATGGAGCTTTATGGTTTGGGGAATGTTTTCGTGGCATTCCCTGTGTGATCTTGTCATTAAGGGAGGCACAGTGGATCAAAACATGAATGCATCGACACTTGGAGACCATATCCAGACCTACATGCAGTTTGTTTCTTTACCCTCTGCACTGAGACATCTATTTGCAGGACAACGCAAAGTGTGTTGTTGATCATTCTTCCGGGTTATATGGCCGTGGTCCATGGAATTCTTCTGTTCCTAACGTTTCGTCCAATACTACGTTGGACACCTTCAGAGGTATGACTGGTCCTGCTGAGTCCTGCCGACTGACGAGTCGAGCGTCGGAGAGCGGCCTAAATACCGAGGAAAGTGGGCGTGGTCTAGCTTGAACATAGTAGCAGAGAGAAAACTAGTCAATGATAAAATGTAACTATCGATAGTAGTCCGTCATAGATAAAAACCACTTATCGATTCTGTAACGCCACTGTCCATATCTCGCTTAATTTCTAGGCCTCTTCTTTGTTATTAAAATTATCTTCATATTTATAAATTTCAATAGCCTCCCTATACAGTCGTGGATAATAGTTCGTGGTAGCACTTAAAACTGTAGTTTCGGAAAACTTAACTACATGGTCACCTGACTGAGGTGCACGTTCCGCAACTGCCGATTTATCTATTTTTCCCAGTCGGCAAAGACTTTTATGCTCCTTTACCCTCGTATTCACACTTCTTTTCGTAGTACCAATGTAGACCTTGCCACAAGTATACGAATTTTATACACAGCGCTAGATGATAATGGTGGTCTTCTATCTTTAACAGAACGAAGTACTTGTCCTATTTTTCTGGTAGGTTTGAATACCGGTTTCATTTTATGTTTCAGCAAAATTTTGCCGATTCGATCTGTAACCTTACTAATGAAAGGTAAAGACACCGTGTTCTTCCATTGCTGTGTACCATCCTTGTCCTTTGGTCAGCTGTAAAGAAAAGCATGGGTACTCAAACAAAGAAATTAATAGAGTTTTAAGACCTAATTACAGAAGGCCAAATGCTTTAAGGGTTTTTCCATAAAAAAAATTCGGAGGCATTCCTTTTCAGCACGTACTCGTAATATAAAGTCACCGAACAAAATATAAATCATCTCGCTAAGGGAGCACACTGGCCGATTTGAAGCGCAGTAGATGGATAGATTTGGAACAATGCGAACATCTGACCCTCCATCACTGGCGTAAGACGTGGTAGTACAGTGGTGTGTACGCGCCAATCGGTTTATGGCAGCAGCACAGTAAGAAAGATCGATGGGGAGAGATGACAGAATTGGAGAAAGGCGTTATTGTGTTGGGACATACTTACGGCAGCACCATGAGTGAAGCTGCCCAGTTTGTCGATGTATCAACGCACCACCAACCGTCCGACGTGTCTACGATGAATACTGTATCGCTCTCATCCGTGTAATAAGGCTTAAGAACGGTGGTCGTAAGAATATCCTGACAGACAGGGACCGGAGAAGAGTGACAATCAGTTTCAAGCCGGAAAGGAATTGCTATTGTCGGTGAACGCAGCTCAGTCTCGACCAGTTTCAGAGCCAACATTGCGAAGGGGAGTGCAAGGAACGGATTTTTTGAATCTGGTACATCGCAAACGGTCATTGACCGTGTGAAGAACCAGGATTTACACTGATAGCCAAAACTTTACGACCACCTACTGAAAAGCGTGTTGGCTAAGCTCTGGAACGCAATTCAGCTCGTTGTGACCGAGCGGTTCTAGGCGCTTCAGTCTGGAATCGCACGACCGCTACGGTCGCACGCTCGAATCCTACCGCGGGCATAGATGTGTGTGATGTCCTTAGGTTAGCTAGGTTTAAGTAGTTCTAAGTTCTAGGGGACTGATGACCTCAGATGTTAAGTACCGTAGTGCTCAGAGACATCTGAACCATTTTCTACACATGATGACAGGGAGCGTTCTCCAGCTCTTCCATCGGACTGTCACAGGGTGTAGTCGTGATTCATCACTCGAAATCACTCGTCTCCAGTCATGCACCGTCCAGTGGCGTCGCCATTTACACCATCTGACGCGTGGTTTAGCATTGACTGCAGAAATGTTTGGCTTTGAGGATCTGCTTGACCATTTCAAATTCATCATTTTTAACTCAGTACCCCCAGTCATAATGCTAGTTGGACATTACTGCGTAAGGTCTGCCTGGTCTTTGATTAGCTGTGGTTGTTCCTTCGTGTTTCTACTTTACAATAACGTCACCAATAGTCGATTCGGGCAGTTTAGTAGGATTGAAATGTCCCCTGGTGTATTTGTTACTCACGTGACATGCATGATCGTCCACATTCGAAGTAATAGAGCTCTGCTAACCAACCCATTCTGCCGTTACTGCTTCTCTGCTCACAATACAATATTCCTCAAGCCCCTTCATACTGGCGGGTTAGAGAGCCTGTATACAGAGAGAGAGTGGCCATAGGTGAAGTTGCCCGTGACTGGTTGATTAGCTTTGGCAGAAAAATGTCGCCGAACGTCTGTCGCGCTTCCTATGTCCGCCGTGCTTTTGAGTTGAACTGAAGTTCAGAGGACTTTTGGAAACGATTAAAAGGTATTTCAGTTATTGAGAGATTTGTTATGCGTTGTGCATGCATGTTCGATTTAGTTGTATATCCTTTTTAGTACTTAGCGTTTGCGATCTTAAATACGAGTTGGAATAATGAAGCGTATTGTGATGAAGTCGGTAGGCCTACATATTTGAAGTAAACACGTTAGTAATTGTACAGTATTGTTTTTGACATCTGTAATTCGTTCTGCAGACGTTCGTAAACAATGCCAGGTTGTGCTGCATTTGGTTGTTCCAGTAGAGGCGAAGGTGGATTTCGCATGTTAGCATTTCCAAGCAACGTAGAAAGACGAAAGCAGGGGGCAGTCGCAGTCGACAGGGCTGACATAAATCAAACAGGAGCCTTGTGGAAACCAACCAAGTACTCTTATCTATGCGAAGTAAGTCGTTTTTGCTTTTTACTACATATAAAACAACTTGCAATATACATACTTAAATTTGAAAACAGAACTGTAAATTGGCTGTGTGAAAATTATTATAACACATTATTCTTATAAACAAAGGCATTTAACGAATGATTTCGCCACATTGTCTTGTGCTTTTGATTCGGTTAGTATGTACTCCACTACTCCACTACTGGCTATTCAAAAGTCCCGCCTGTAGTTTGGCAGAAAAATGGCCGCCGTATCGTCCGGTTGGCCGCTCTCTCCCTATACAGACTCTCTATGGCGGGTCCGCCTTTAGTGGCATCTGGTGGTCAATTCGGTATTAGATTGTGATGTCCGTTTACGTTTGATCAGATAGTGTATACAAATTAATTTTTACATAGAGTACTGAAACGCCCGCTAAACCCGCTGGGCGAACAGATGAATAAAATTGTAATTTATTGTAATTTAATAACACATTTACAACCAAAGAGGCACATAGCTGAACTTTTACAACTACGAGATTCAAAACGCAATTCTTTTGCAGCTGAAGGCCTCCAAACAAGAAATCTTAAAAACCAAGAAGATCAAAACGCAATTAAAATAGCAAAAAAAATAATTTTGTTAAAGGCAGAAGGCAGCAATGTTTAAGCTTCAAAGGTAATTTTAAGAATAAGGTTCCAAGGCTGAAGGCCCACAATTAATTTTCCAAAATTTTTAAGAAAATATAACCATAAGCCTTAACTTTTAAGTAGCTGAAAGCAGTTTAAAAGAAAAGACAACACAACGGCAATAACCTTTCAGCAAATATCCACTTGCGGGAATTCAAACTTACTTACATAAAACATAGTAAAATCAAGAATTTTTTTAATCACTGGCTATGATATATTATAAACAGACAATTAAACACCGGTGAGAAAGACCGTAAAGACAACAGAACTGAGAAGCCTCCAGGGGGTCGGTCTGCCCTCGTTCACTTAGGTGAGACATGTGGTGAGCCCAACTACACTTGATCCGTCGGAACCCAACCAAGGGACAGCCACAGACCGACCGACAAACGACTTGCTTGCCACCAATCGGTACATGAGAATTCAAACACAAAATGTTATGGGCGTGATTATCCACAATCAAATATGTATATGCATTAAGCTGTCAAAACTACACACCGTTTTGGACAGCGACAACAGGTGAGGAAAAGACACTGCCTGGAATTACGTTAGTGGCCGAGGCAGGTAGCCGGAACACTAACGGCCACAAGTGAGAAAATTCCGCTGGTGCACTTCAATTGTAGTCAACCAATGTAGTTAATTTCATCGCGTGACGGCTAAATTTCAGCAATACGAACACTCGGGTTGCTCACAGGAAAACCTCCACAACAGCGAACCATCGAGTGGGTGCTTGAAACCATTACTCAACTTTAACGTCCTGGGTCGGCGAACGACGAAGCTCGTAGCGATCGGACTAGAGATGGGCAAATTCGTTCATCCTTGGGAACTAGTTCACTGCTGATCGTTCTTTTATGAGACCCGTTTATTTTTACTCGTTCACCGTTCATTTGTGCTTGGTATATGGTTCTTATGAAAAACTGAAAACTAGTAGTGTAGGTGACTGAAGGATGGAGGGCACCAAGAGAGGGCACTTGCCTCACCCCTAGAGTATAGAGTTTTTATTCATTACAGAATTCTTATACACTTTTAGAAGTAATTTCTGTGATTCTGCAGAACCTCTCGTTTAGTCAACCGTAGCCTTGTGTGGCTGATTGCGCGGAAATATCAGGGTGGTGCACGGAAAACCGGCCCCGAGTACAGACTGCTCGCCAATTACGGACGATGTGTTGCCCGTTACGAGCTGATACAACAAACAGACAAACATGTAATAATTAGGCAGTGAAGAAATAACAAGCTAATGCAAGCAACAATTTGAAACAATCGATGACGATGTGTAGAGAGCTGGGGAAGAGAACATGAAAATCTCACGCGACGCGCATGGGCTGTTGTTGTTGTTGTTGCGGTCTTCAGTCCTGAGACTGGTTTGATGCAACTCTCCATGCTACTCTAACCTGTGCAAGCTTCTTCATCTCCCAGTACCTACTGCAACCTACATCCTTCTGAATCTGCTTAGTGTATTCATCTCTTGGTCCCCCTCTGCGATTTTTACTTTCCACGCTGCCCTCCAATGCTAAATTTGTGATCCCTTGATGCCTCAAAACATGTCCTACCAACCGATCCCTTCTTCTAGTCAAGTTGTGTCACAAACTTCTCTTCTCCCCAATCCTATTCAATACCTCCTCATTAGTTACGTGATCTACCCACCTTATCTTCAGCATTCTTCTGTAGCACCACATTTCAAAAGCTTCTATTCTCTTCTTGTCCATACTAGTTATCGTCCATGTTTCACTTCCATACATGGCTACACTCCATACAAATACTTTCAGAAACGACTTCCTGGCACTTAAATCTATACTCGATGTTAACAAATTTCTCTTCTTCAGAAACGATTTCCTTGCCATTGCCAGTCTACATTTTATATCCTCTCTACTACGACCATCATCAGTTATTTTACTCCCTAAATAGCAAAACTCATTTACTACTTTAAGTGTCTCATTTCCTAATCTAATTCCCTCAGTATCACCCGATTTAATTTGACTACATTCCATTATCCTCGATTTGCTTTTGTTGATGTTCATCTTATATCCTCCTTTCAAGACACTGTCCATTCCGTTCAACTGCTCTTCCAAGTCCTTTGCTGTCTCTGACAGAATTACAATGTCATCGGCGAACCTCAAAGTATTTAATTCTTTTCCATGAATTTTAATACCTACTCCGGATTTTTCTTTTGTTTCCTTTACTGCTTACTCAATATACAGATTGAATAACATCGGGGAGAGGCTACAACCCTGTCTCACTCCCTTCCCAACCACTGCTTCCCTTTCATGCCCCTCGACTCTTATAACTGCCATCTGGTTTCTGTACAAATTGTAAATAGCCTTTCGCTCCCTGTATTTTACCCCTGCCACCTTTAGAATGTGAAAGACAGTATTCCAGTCAACATTGTCAAAAGCTTTCTCTAAGTCTACAAATGCTAGAAACGTAGGTTTGCCTTTTCTTAATCTTTCATCTAAGATAAGTCGTAAGGTTAGTATTGCCTCACGTGTTCCAACATTTCTACGGAATCCAAACTGATCTTCCCCGAGGTCCGCTTCTACCAGTTTTTCCATTCGTCTTAAAGAATTCGCGTTAGTATTTTGCAGCTGTGACTTATTAAACTGATAGTTCGGTAATTTTCTCATCTGTCAACACCTGCTTTGTTTGGGATTGGAATTATTATATTCTTCTTGAAGTCTGAGGGTATTTCACCTGTCTCATACATCTTGCTCACCAGATGGTAGAGTTTTGTCAGGACTGGCTCTCCCAAGGCCGTCAGTAGTTCTAATGGAATGTTGTCTACTCCCGGGGCCTTGTTTCGACTCAGGTCTTTCAGTGCTCTGTCAAACTCTTCACGCAGTATCGTATCTCCCATTTCAATTTCATCTACATCCTCTTCCATTTCCATAATATTGTCCTCAAGTACATCGCCCTTGTATAAACCCTCTATATACTCCTTTCACCTTTCTGCCTTCCCTTCTTTGCTTAGAACTGGGTTTCCATCTGAGCTCTTGATATTCGTACAAGTGGTTGTCTTCTCTCCAAAGGTCTCATAGCTATTGGTTACCGGTCGTGGAGTGCAAGAACAGTTTGGAACACATGTAAAATAGGCGAATGCAGTGAACGAAACGAGCAACTGGATACTGAACTAACTAGGAGCAGTCGGCAGTGGATCTGAGACAGGTGGTCATGCGAAGAACGACGAGTGCGGCCGAGGGAGACCGAGACTGAGACGAGCACGCGACCGAGGCTGGAACGAGAACTGCCCAAGTGACCGCCACGACCGAAGTGAACTAGTGAACTATGAACCGATCGTTCCTCGTTCCTGGGAACTGTAGGTAGACCGCCGCGATCGAAATGAACTATGAACCGATCGTTCCTCGTTCCCGCCGCGACGGAAGTGAACTATGAACCGATCGTTCCTTGGAATTCGTTCCTCGGTCCTTTCGTTCATCTTGGTGAACCGTTCCTTTGCACCTGTTCGTTCGCGAACTACCCATCTCTAGATCGGACGGCTCCACACACGCTCCGACACTGCGCAGGAACCGCCAGCGGACCCAAAAAAGCCGACTGCACCGCGCGGAGATAACTTTCCTGGTTCGCAGCAACCGACCGACTCCCCTCAGAATGCCGACAACATCTAAAGTTGTCGTCAGTGTAAATAACGCCAACTACACACACAACCTGACAAACACGTGCACAAAGACCTGAACGATACCCAACAGTAACTAAACACGCATGAAGACAAATCGGTAGTCGATGCTCACACACACACAGCCGACTCATGAACGACCGGCGAGCCAAAACGCGTCGTCCGGTAGCACGACCGACCGACGATCCACCAAGACCGTGGCCCGCCTCAAGTGATCCGTGGCGGCAACGGTCAGGCGAGCCATGTCGATGCAGACTCACTGCTCCAACCCGACTGCTCTAGTCTCGCATTGCAACTCCCCGACTGGCAGGTCCGGACTGCGCTACAGACGCGCTCCAACTGACTGGCAGCACGAACTCGCGACCCGAGCTCCTTTACGACAGACAATGACCGGGAAGTAATAGCAGTCAAGCAAAGATACTATGAGAGGGGATATATCGATACGCGCTGCTAACGCCGCTCACGTTCAGGCAAAGCAACAACTCAGTGACAGTAGTCATTTAAATTACCGCAGTGAGGTGGAAGTACGTTAAAAACAGGGTGTAAAATACAGGGTTATTACAAATGATTGAAGCGATTTCACAGCTCTACAATAACTTTATTATTTGAGATATTTTCACAATGTTTTGCACACACATACAAAAACTCAAAAAGTTATTTTAGGCATTCACAAATGTTCGATATGTGCCCCTTTAGTGATTCGGCAGACATCAAGCCGATAATCAAGTTCCTCCCACACTCGGCGCAGCATGTCCCCATCATGAGTTCGAAACCATCGTTGATGCGAGCTCGCAGTTCTGGCACGTTTCTTGGTAGAGGAGGTTTAAACACTGAATCTTTCACATAACCCCACAGAAAGAAATCGCATGGGGTTAAGTCGGGAGAGCGTGGAGGCCATGACATGAATTGCTGATCATGATCTCCACCACGACCGATCCATCGGTTTTCCAATCTCCTGTTTAAGAAATGCGGAACATCATGATGGAAGTGCGGTGGAGCACCATCCTGTTGAAAGATGATGTCGGTGCTGTCGGTCTCCAGTTGTGGCATGAGCCAATTTTCCAGCATGTCCAGATACACGTGTTGAACCGTTTCTTCGCTCACTGCAGGCCGACCCATTGATTTCCGCTTACAGAGGCATCCAGAAGCTTTAAACAGCGCATACAATCGCCGAATGGAGTTAGCAGTTGGTGGATCTTTGTTGAACTTCGTCCTGAAATGTCGTTGCACTGTTACGACTGATTGATGTGAGTGCATTTCAAGCACGACATACGCTTTCTCGGCTCCTGTCGCCATTTTGTCTCACTGCGCTCTCGAGCGCTCTGGCGGCAGAAACCTGAAGTGCGGCTTCAGCCGAACAAAACTTTATGAGTTTTTCTACGTATCTGTAGTGTGTCGTGACCGTACGTCAATGAATGGAGCTACAGTGAATTTATGAAATCGCTTCAATCCTTTGTAATAGCCCTGTACATGATGGCGGGAACGTGAACCACGCACCGCTCAAGTACCACATAGGAATTTGTACGCCAACGCATATCGTCTACTTGCTAACAAAATTCTGCTCTTTATCTTATCTTAACAACCTCAAGACTGGAAGCTGTATCCGTGCGTCGGCGATTATTGTAATGAAACGACTGAGAACCTTGTACACCGAGGCTACTCTGAAACGCATAATGGACACTATTATGAATGAAAGTGGATAAGTAGTGCGTCTTATATTTGTGATGTCGACGTATAGAAGCGAAAATGTGACCTGCAAACAAACTTTGAACATTACGACTGGATTTTGTCGTAATGCTTGTGTACATTACTGTTATCTATGCGCCTTCAGCTCGCGAATTTGTATGACATGGATCAACACTGACTAGCAGATAAGAGGACGTGACTCATGTCAGTGACTTCTGGGAGGAATGCAAGAGCCGAGACGCTGCAGTGAATGGAAGACTAATGTCTAATGAAGACTCGCAGGTTAACACGTCCACAACGGATTCTCTTGCTGTCAGAAGCCAAAGATTAAGAGGCTTGTGCTTCGCTATTTTGTTCGTTTTAATAACGGAGAGAGGCAAGGGGATTCCACTGAGCTTCCTAATTGGTTCCAAGTAGTGTATTCAGCATGCTCCCCTTGACGGTGAGGGAAGGACTGCTGCCAGAACTGAAAATCCCCTCCCTGCTATTCACCTTATTATGATTAATTTCTTTGAGCAGTAGCGTCCGACTGAAAAATACAGGGCGTTTCAAAAATTTCATCCCATCTCGCAAGAGTTTTTCTTCTACATAAATGAATGCAGAAACTTAGGGCGAATATTGACTCACGCCTCGGAACTAGAAATGTACCTTGGTGCCAAATGTAAATTGTCGGTTCAAGTGGTTTCCGATAGGGGTCTCTGTGGTGCACTTACCTCGCTCTTTTGTTAATTTCCCAATGCGAGTCAAGCTACAAAACGCCGTTTTGTGTTCTCCGTTCCAACAGATGAAATTCAGTAACAACTGTGCTGCGGAATTTTCATCAACAGAACATGAAAGGGAGGGGTATATAGTTATAGCTCTTTCTTAAGCGTGGAATGATCTCACTCTCGAATTTCCATGAAAATGGAGGGGGAATTACAGTTACGCTGCATTACAAGATAAGGTTTTGCTAGCTGTGGCTCGCCTCGTGAGCGACTGAATCGTTAACTGCACGTACAAGGGTCGCACTGAATCCTGACTGTTTAAAGTAAATCATTTAAGCCCTACACTTTTCTTACAGAACAGACTAATTAACAAATAACTGAACGCAACGGAAGCACTTCCAGTTTCAAACCAACACCTCAGTTAATTGAATCTGCACTAGAAATAAGCATGATCTCCACAAATATTTAACCTCACTTACTTTGATCCAAACATATGTCCATTTTTCAGAAACGCACATTTTCAATAACTTACCAGCACCCATAAAAAGTTTAACTACTATGAAGTTCAGTTTAAGAGGAACCTGAAGGATTTATTGGTGGCCAGCTCCTTCCATTCCACTCATCAGGTTCTTAGTTGAGCTAACTGACATGTATATGTTACCAATAATACCAAATAATCCCGGTATTAGTATAATTTGACGTCGGTACAAATTTAATGCAGCAACGCGATCACTGTAAATCAGTGTCTTTAAAGGATTTTCCTATTTCGTGATGTATGGTTACAAAAGCCTAAGAATTACCATGTGCGACTTCAGTGTATTGAACATACACATCTTCTATGACAAGTTGCTTATTATGTTTTAAACGAAAATATGCTTAAGATTCTTTTATTTATTCCACATCCATCACAAGCATTACACTTGCGAACTGTGGAAGGTGTATTGGTATATTAGTTTTTCTTTCTTAGCCTAATGTTTACTGTGCATTCTTGTTCTCCTGACTAGTTCAACATCCTGGAGGATCTCCTCAGTATAGACCACTGGAACGAAAAGTACATGTAACCTAATCTGATCTAATCTAACAAGTAAGCTCCGGTACAACCATCTAGTGATGAATTTATTCTGTCTCTCTCATTGCACACTCTCTTTGGTGGATTATAGACATCATATCTACACTGTTTTAGGGGATGTAAAATGAAGTAAACTTGTGTGATAAATAACCTGTATTCAGAAACTGTATCATTTATTACTGAAACTAAACAGCAGGTGGAACATGATCACGAGACTGATCATCTTATGCCGTTTTAGTTCCTTACGTATCAACAGGGGCAATTAATGTCGAGAGAATTCAGCGTGAGTGAACTGGTAAAGAGCTACGCTCTGTGAATAATAAGGTGCTGAGCGCAGATACAATAATTTTAAACAATAATAGTTTATTTACCACAGAGGCCTATCTTACAAATATCAAAACCAGTAAAACTGATTCGCCACAACAGGCAAACGTTTGATTACAAATCTTTAGCGTCTGATAACCGTACAAGAATTTAACAAAGATTTTTAGCTGATACTTACGGTGATATACCTGTCTGTGAGGTGCGCAGTGAAATAAAAAACGCAAAACAATTTTTAAATGGAAGAAGTTGCACCTGTCCGTGAAACACACCCAACGGTACGTTCAAAACTTATCAAAGCACTCGAGTGAAACCATTAGTGCTCAAAAGTTGGTACGAACAACAAATTATACACGTCTGTGAAGTAGATTAGGTTGAATGTTTTATATAAACACTAAAACAAACAGGTAAAACAATCAATCGTTGAAAAAGAAACAAACTATACACATCTGTGGAATAGGCATAGTGGGAGGTTAATAACAATATTTTAAAATATAATAAATTACACATATCCATGAAACGGACCTAAACCTTTCAGTTATAAATAACGGCTTTACTTTTACGAGTCCAGGAGGTTGTTCAATTCAAAACAGATTCTGTAATGTACAGAATTTGAATTAGATTTACATAGGAAGCGAATGACAAATTGTACAGGCTGCTTAAACACAACAGTGACATGTGAACATGTAACAGAAGTCGTTTCTTGACCAAAGGAAGTACTTGAATTCTGTGACGCTAACTTTTAGAGTAGTCCAAATTGCTATTACAAAGATTTAGATTTGCTGTAATCCGGCTGAAGAAACCGTTACACTTGACTACAAGCTTGCTGATTACGAAACAGCATTTCTGTCGGGTGTCGTGAACACAGTACAGAAGCAGATGTAATCAAGAACATACACTCGAACGCAAATCAGATAGCAAGTGAAAGACCACACAGGCCTCTTCCGAAAAACATGGAAATACACTGAGGAACCAATGAACCAAAGAAACTGGTACACCTGCCTAATATACTGTAGGGCCCCCGGGGACGCAGAAGTACTTCTGGCTGTGGGGCTACCTGAAAGAAGTTGTGTTCAGTGTACCCATGGCAAACTTAGCTTCACTGAAGCCACGCATTGCGAAAAACATTCTGAACGTGACCCCGGAAACACTACGATCAGTTGAGAAACATGCTGTTTCTCGATTTCAACTTGTTGCAGGAAACGGTGGACAGCCTATTGAACATGTTTTGCGCCAGTCACACGGAAATTAATAATCCGATCTGATTTTGATTGATGCTTTTTATGCGGTTTTTGCCCCCAGGACAGTTAAAAACCGATGTGAGTGATTCTTTTTATGCGGTTTTAGGCCTCAGGACAATTAAAAACCGATTTTTCCCATTGGATGTGGTGTGACCTTGCCGTGGTGGATGGGCTTACGTAACTATCAGTATCACACGTGTACACCCAATCACACTGGGTAGTACAGTTTGTTTAACGTCAGACATACACCTTAGGCAGTGCTGTATGATTCATTTGTCATTTGTAGTCGACCACTATTAAATTATGATGGCTACAGCGCCATATATTGCTACATTTTGTAACTACACTACTGGCCATTAAAATTGCTATACCACGAAGATGACGTGCTACAGACGCGAAATGTAACCTACAGGAAGAAGATGCTGTGATATGCAAATGATTAGCTTTTCAGAACATTCACACAAGGCTGGCGCCGGTGGCAACACCTACAACGTGCTGATATGAGGAACGTTCCCAACCGACTTCTCGTACACAAACAGCAGTTGACCGGCGTTGCCTGGTGAAACGTTGTTCTGATGCATCGTGTAAGGAGAAGAAATACGTACCATCACGTTACCGACTTTGATAAAGGTCGAATTGTAGCCTATCGCGTTTGTCGTTCATCGTATGGCGACATTGCTGCTCGCGTTGATCGAGATCCAATGACTGTTAGCAGAATATGGAATCGGTGGGTTCAAAAGAGGTAATGCGGAACGCCGTGCTGAATCCGAACGGCCTCGTATCACTATCAGTCGAGATGACAGGCATCTTATTCGCACGGCTCTAACGGATCGTGCAGCTACGTCTCGATCCCTGAGTCAACAGATGGGGACGTTTGCAAGACAACAACCATCTGCACGAAGAGTTCGACGACGCTTGCAGCAGCATGGACTATCAGCTCGGAGACCATGGCTGCGGTTACCCGTGACGCTGCATCACAGACGGGAGCGCCTGCGATGGTGAACTCAACGACGAACCTGTGTGCACGAATGGCGAAAAGTCATTTTGTCGGATGAATCCAGGTTCAGTTTACACCATCATGATGGTCGCAGCCGTGTTTGGCGACGTCGCGGAGAACGCACATTGGAAGCGTGTATTCGTCATAGCCATACTGGCGTATCACCCGGCGTGATGGTATGGGGTTCCATTGGTTAGACGTCTCGGTCACGTCTTGTTCGCACTGACGACACTTTGAACAGTGGACGTTACATTTCAGACATGTTACGACCCGTGGCTCTACCCTTCATTCGATCCCTGCGAAACCCTACATTTCATCAGGATAATGCACGACCGCATGTTGCAGGTCCTGTATGGCTTTTCTGGATACAGAAAATGTTCGACTGCTGCCCTGGCCAGCACATTCTCCAGATCTCTCACCAATTGAAAACGTCTGGTCAATGGTGGCCGAGCAAGTGGCTCGTCACAATACGCCAGTCACTACTGTTGATGAACTGTGGTATCGTGTTGAAGCTGCATGGGCAGCTGTACCTGTACACGCCATCCAAGCTCTGTCTGACTCAATGCCCAGGCGTATCAAGGCCGTTATTACGGGCAGAGGTGGTTGTTCAAATGGTTCAAATGGCTCTGAGCACTATGCAACTTAACTTCTGAGGTCATCAGTGCTCTAGAACTTAGAACTAATTAAACCTAACTAACCTAAGGACATCACACACATCCATGCCCGAGGCAGGATTCGAACCTGCGACCGTAGCGGTCACGCGGTTCCAGACTGAAGCGCCTAGAACCGCACGGCCACACCGGCCGGCCAGAGGTGGTTGTTATGGGTACTGATTTCTCAGGATCTATGCACCCAAATTGGGTGAAAATGTAATCACATGTCAGTTCTAGTATAATATATTTGTCCAATGAATACCCGTTTATCATCTGCATTTCTTCTTGGTGTAGCAATTTTAATGGTCAGTGGTGTATTTATTTTTCTTCTGCCATACGGTTTCCCTCTTCTCCGATAATATTCCGTTTCAACTTGACTTCATTCTGACCAGTGGCGCTATTTCTACAGCGGTTTGAAAGTTTAATTACAGTCACTCCGTACATTTCGCTTAAAGACGACGTAGATAAGAAACGAATAATTAGGGCTCATACGGAGGCATGTAGACAGTCCCTTTCGCTCGCTTGTTTGCGAGTGGAACAGGAAAGGAAGCGGCAAGTAGAAGTGCAGGGCAGCCTTCTCCCTGCACCGTTGATGGCTTGCAGAGTATGTATGTGGATGTAGGTGTAGCCTAGTCGTCTGACACGTGTCGCTCGAGTGAATGCGGCTTCTGCCGTCATCAGAGCGCGACTCTGGAGGCTGAACTGGAAGTGCAACAGCTCAGCCGGCGACATCTCGTGGTGAGTGTGTGGGTGCGTGTGTTTGTCGCCCAGGGTGCGGAGGGGGTTCGCACTTGGCAGGCAGCCGCAGGCAGTAACACTCGAGCCGAAGGCCACTGTCGCCGCCGCCGTCGCCGCTGGCAAGACGCCTGGCCGAGCCGACCGCCGCCCGGCCGCGCACTCGCGGGCGTTTCTCCGAAGTCTTGCCACACCGCCCGCTGCACTCCACTTCCCCGAAGACCCGCTATGGGTTTTCCGATACCCAGCCAAGGAAGCCATAGGTTTCACAAGAAATACTGGGTCTTACAAACGAGCAAAATAGGCCGAATGAAATAAGTTTGGTCGATACAAAAAAATCAAATACTGAGTAACATCCGTATGATGCGTAGAAAAAGATAAAGGCGTGATCTTAGGAAGAAGATATGAGATCGACAGGAAAAGTTTAGCCCCATTCATTGATCTAGAGAAGACTTTTTTCAGAGTGGATGGAAGATACTGTTTGGAAAACTGACTGCACAGATACTAGACTGCAGAGACAAGAGATTGATACGCAGTCTGTATAAAAACCAGAGCAGAAATTCATAGGGGCAGTAATTTTTTTTTCCAACGCTTGTATCTAATTTTTCCCAGTTGGTCCCACTGAATTAACTGTGCAGGAAGGATGAACCTTTTCAGTGGACTAACATCCATCAGTCCGAGTTCGAGGCCTTGAACATGGCCTTGGCTACAGATCCTGTTTTACCCGTTACTTACTTCCACTGTGAATTCATTTTGCAAGCTGATGCTTGTAATTGAGGGAAAACGGCCGTGTTACTTTAAGAGTGCGAGGTTCAGCGTAAGCTTCGAGGTCCCTGTCTCCGGACGAAATCAAGTACTCAGTATATAAACTGGAGGCCTTGGATGTCCTGTTCGGGCTCGAGACATCAACTGGAAACGGATAACCAGGTTGTGACGTGGGTATTGGCTAGGTCCTGTAAAACAGAAGGGTTGCCCATTCATCAGTTAAAATTCTTGCCTCCCGTTTTCATGTAAAGCATGTTAGAGATTCGACAACCAAGTGGCTGGCGCTCTCAGCTGCATGTTTCAGTGTGAATCGGAAGTGGTTGAGATGGAGGAAGTTCGCCAGGAGTCTGTGTGTGTTTCTGGCATTCTGCGAGAGATTCCCTAGCTGTTTCGTAATTTAGGTGAAAAATAAGACTAGGGTGTTCGGTTAAAAAAAATGAAGCAAGGGCTTAGGGATGGCAAACACATGCCGGGTTATTCTCTCAATAAAGGCCTCTTACGCTACTGTGCCCGCTACAACAGGATGACTCAGATTTATCTTCCGAAGGAACTTCCTGCAAAACTTCAAATAATTTCATCAGTCTCTATACGGAGGTCATCTCGGTATTAACAAAATCTTTGTGTGTGTTAAGGAACTTCTAACTTGGAGAACTCTGAATGACGACACAAGGAAAATACTCAGCCAGTGCCAGAAACGTAAAATGGCTAAGCCTAATTCTAATACCCAGAGGAGAGATCTACATTCCATTTAGGCAGAGAGTCCCATGGATAAGATACTTATGACTGTTTGGGCTTCTATCTTGCACTAAATGTGGTAACCGGTACACACTTGTGGTGGTTGAGGCTTTTACTCGTTTAGTTTGGTTGCTTCCAAGTAGATCGATGACAATCGGGGTTACTATTCAGCACCTGGCCGAACTATTTTCAGTTTTTAAGGCACCTACGGTCTTACTGAGCGATAATGCGCCAGCGTTTCTGTCCTGGGAATTAAGAAGGTTTTGTTTTAAAAGAGCTTTTTCTCATCTCACAACCGCCCCCTACTACCCCCCAGCCATTCTTTGCGGAATGAGTTAATCGTAACCTGGAGTCAGCCTCGAGTATTTTTCATTTCGCATTCCATCAGCTGCCTTAATTCCTCGTTTAACACCGCTGTGTGAAAAACCCGTAAGACTACACTGAAAAGCTGATGTTTGTATTTCCAGTTAACTCGCTGGTATCAAATCTATGGTCAATAAACGTCCTTCTTCCTGAGGATATTAATCCCAAGGACTTCAAGGAAAATTGGGAAGCTGCTAGGAACAACGTTCGCCTTGCACACTAGAGGGAGGCTGCTTGGTATGACAGAGACAGCCGCCCTACCGCGCTGAACGTGGCTGATGTCGTTTTTCTAAGAAATTTTTGGGCAAAGAGTAAAGCCGGGCAGAAGTTTACTGCTAAGGTGCTCCCTCACTCTGTGAGGCCGTGAAGATCTTCCCAGCCAGTTTTCTGGTCCAGGTCTGACCCCCTGCAGTTTCGCCTTTTTTTGGGAGGGGGGGGGTGAGGGAATAACTGAGCCGCGCACGGGCCCTTTTATCTATTCTTTTATTTTAGTACTCGTTGACCGTCTTCGGCTCTTTGGATGCATTGCTAAGTTCCGGCTTTTCGAGCGTGTGGTTTGGTGGTGGTTGGCTGCTCATTGGACTGTTCGCTGGAGGTCAGCGGGGAAATGGCCATTGCTCGGAGCTCTGCTTGGATGTGTTGTGGTGGGCTGCTGCCTGTGTTTGAGTGGCGGGTGTTTACTTCGCATACCGTGCCTTCGCCTACTGAAGAATTCGGGCGTCTTTCTGTATGCGAGGTGACGAGGACGCTGCAGTTCGTTTCGGCGATTTCCGTGCTGCGTTGATAAATGGACATGCCTACCTCCATTGTCCACGATTGAGTTCGGCTTCTTGCAGGAACCGCGATGAGCTCCATATCTGGCGGGCGTTAATGTGTTAGTGACGGTTCACGAGACCAACGTCTTCCCTGTCACCATCAAGCGTCGTTCGTTGTTTTTACACGCTCATTCCACTGGCCATAGTTTGGCCAATGCATTAGAAGTGGATCAGCATCCTGAACGCCATTTAACCTAACGCTCATCTGATTGTAATTCTCGCTTTGCACTGTTGGTGAATGCATTTGACGATTTACGTATTTTTGTGTTTCTGAAGCTAAATACTTGCACTCAACAATAACGATAGAAACTGAAGAAATTAATTAAAATTTTTGATTTGGCCAGGACCTGAAACCAGGTCTCCTTGTTCTCTGTACAGGCGTACTACACATTAATCCTCCAAAGCAGTACATGTAACACAAATGCACGGACTACACTAATCAAACGCCCTCCCCAACGCAAACTTCAATTCACGCCTTCAGCTTATTTTCTCCTTACATTCAAGTTTAAAATGTGTGTTTTACACTGAAACGCCAAGAAACTGGTATAGGTGTGAGTATTCAAATACTGAGATATGTAAATAGGCAGAATACGGCGCCGCCTGTATAACGCAAGTGTCTGGCGCAGTTGTTAGATCGGTTACTGCTGCTGCAGTGGCTTGTTAACAAGACTTAAGTGAGTATGAATGTGGTGTTATGTCGGCGCACGAGCCATGGGGCACAGCATCTCCGAGGTAGCGATGAAGTGATGATTTTCCCATACGACCATTTCAGGAGTGTACCGTGAATATCAGGAATCCGGTAAAACATCAAATCACCAACATCGCTGCGGCTGGGAAAAGATCCTGCAAGAAGGGGACCAACGACGACTGAAGAGAATCGTTCAACGTGACAGAAGTGCAACCCTTTCGCAAATTGCTAAAGATTTCAGTGCTAGGCCATAAACAAGTGTCAGCGTGCGAAACAATCAATGAAACATCATCGATATGGGCTTTCGGAGTCAAAGGGCCACTCGCGTACCCTCGATGAATGCACAACACAAAGCTTTACGCCGCGCCTGGGCCCGCCAACAGCGATATTAGACTGTTGATGACTGGAAATATGTTGCCTGGTTGGACGAGTCTCTTTTCAAATTGCATCGAGAGAATGGACGTGCACGGGTCTGAAGACAACCTCATGAATCCATGGACCTGCACGTCAACTGAGGACCGTTCAAGCTGGTGGAGGCTCTCTAATGGTGTGGGATGCGTTAAGTTGGAGTGATATGGGACTCTTGACACGTCTAGATACAACTCTGACAGGTGACACGCACGTAAACATCCTACCTTATCACCTGCATCCATTCGTGTCCATAGTGCATTCCGACGGCCTTGGGCAATTCCAGCAGGACAATGCGACACCCATTGGTCCAGAATTACTACATAGTGGCTCCAGGGACACACTTCTGAGTTTAAACCCTTCCGACGGGCGCCAAGCTCCGCAGACCTGATCATTATTGAGCACATCTGGGATGCCTTGCAACGTGCTGTTCAGAAGTTATCCTTTCCGAGATGGAGCTTCAGCAGCTGCTTAACTGGATTTGCAATGTGCAGGTTGCGCCATCTTGCATAAAAATGATCTCATCCACACATCCACGCTGTTGGAGAGCTAGAATGACGTGGTTGCGCAAAAGGCACTCATAGCGCTTACCAGTGACGGTACAGATAAGAAGACCGGTAGCACCTGTCTCTTCGAAAAAATGTGGCCCTATGATAAATGGTGCCGCAAACCCGCACCACACAGTGACATTTCAGGATGAAGTGGTACTAGTTGATTTGCGTGTGAATTTTCCATTCCTTTTATTCGACAATTCTGTGTATTGACATATCCTGTCGGATGGAAGTGGACTTCGTCTGTCCACAAAATGTTCCTCGGCCAATCGTTGTCCACTTTCATGTGAGTAAGAAATTCTAAAGCAAAGGTCTCTCTTGCTAGCAGGTCAAACGGAAGCAACTCGCGCACATGGATAATTTTGATTGGATAGCAAAGAAGGATGTTTCGTAGGATTTTACGCACAGTGCTCACGGGTATGTCCAATGTTCGGGCAATTCTCCGTGCACTACACGTCTGCACACCACCAATCGTCTCCTCCTGCATTGCTGTGGCTACTGCTTCCACTGACGTCGAAAAAATTCGTTTCCTCCCTCCACCAGGTTGCACACCAAAAGAACCCTTCTTTTCGAATTTCCGAATCATTTTCTCTAGACCCATGCCAGTCATCGGACCAACGCTGCTTTTTCAAACCCTTCAGTGTCCGGAACTTCTGCAGAGCGACGTGTGCACAGCCATCATTCTTGTAATATAGCTTTACAAGCAGAGCGCGATCCTGCATTGAGACAGTGACGGCGAACGCCGCAGCGCGAAAGGAGGAAAAGCCAGCCGTGTATCCGGTGTGTTTATACCAACTTCAATGCGTCGTGCACATGACAAGTGTTTTCTTTTACGTATTCTGACACATACAGCGCCATCTATTGCTACATTTTTTAACTATTTATTTTTCTTCTGCCATACGTTTTCCCTCTTCTCCGATAATGTTCCGTTCAATTTGAGGTCATTCTGACCAGTGGCGTTATTTCTACAGCGTTTTGAAAGTTTAATTATAATCACCCTGTATATTGACGACAGTAGAGTCTTTCTAAAGTCAGCTTGAAATGCCGGTTCTCTGAATTTTCTCAGCAGTGTTTCACGAATGTCTCCTTCCTTCCAGGGATTACCAATTAAGATCCACAAGCATCCTGTAACAATAGTGTGTTGTTCCAACTTAGCGTTAACAATCTAGCAGCCTGCCTCTCAATTGCTTCGATATCTTCCTTTAATCCGACTTGGTGCGGGTCCGAAACGGTAGAGCAGTACCCAAGAATAGATGGCACTAGCGTCCTGCGTGCTATATCCTTTACAAATGAACAACAGTTTCCGAAAATTCTCCAAATAGAACAAAGTCGACCTTTCGCCTTCCCTACCACAATCCTCAGAAGCTCGTTGCATTTCATATCACTCTGCTGTGTTGCACCCAGATATTTAAACGACTTGACTATGTCAAATAGGACACTACTCATGCTGTATAAGAACATTACGGGTTCGTTTTTCCTACTCACCCGCATTAAGTTGCATTTTTCTCTATTTAGAGCCAGCTGCCATTCATCACACCAACTAGAAATTTTATCTAAGTCATCTTCTATCTTCTTACAGTCACTACAGTCACTCAACTTCGACAACTTCACGTCCACCACAGCAAACAACCGCACACTGCTGCCTACCCTGTCTGCAAAATCATATATGTACATACTGTACAAAATAACAACAGTCCTGTTACTCTTATCTGGGCCACTTTTGACGATACCCTTATCTCTGATGAACATTCGCCGTCGAGGACAACATACTGGGCACTATAAGTACTCGAGCCACTCCCGTATCTGGGAACATATTCCGTATGCTTGTACTTGTGTTAGCAGTCTGCAATGGGATATCGTGCCAAACGCTTATCGAAGCTTTAGAAATAGGTAATCTGTCTGTTGCTCTTCATCCATAGTTCGTAGTATATCTTTCATGTACTCCTGACAAGCACGACCGGTTCAAGATCATTATTTCACCCAAGCGATGAATCATTTGGCGCCCCTTTCCCTCATTCAGAAATTAGTTTCCTTTCCCTGGTCTCTAGATAAAGCGCTTAAAAATAAATGTAAATCTAGTGCTCGTGGAAACTTTTTGTTTTTCTTTTAAAAGAAGTGCTACGGAGATATTCTTCTGTAACACGTAACAAGAAAACAGTGCTAAATAGTAAAAGAAGAAGCAATTGATTTCCATTTAACGTAATTCCTGACATTTTTAAAAGTTTGCAGTTCGTGGATAACTGCAGTAAACGTGAAACGATGCACATAGAAATAAGGAAATCCAGAACGTTCCTGAGACAACGAAGATTTGCGCACTGTACTTAGGGGGATCCAGTGCGTTGACAAAGCTACATTTTTCTAGCGGCTATGTAGAATGGAGGGCCAGATAGTCATGAGACAAACAGCTCAGACTATAGTGTATTCCTCATTACTTAAAGATCGTATTACGTGTACTCTCTTCTTTACAAAGCTATCTGCTGATTGCAGTAATAAAGAATTGCAGTAATAAAGAATTGCAGAAATAAAGTTCTGTTTCTGATATAAAATTCGTAATTATTCAGAAACAAGAAACTAAGTTTGCAGACAAGTAATTAAAAAACCTTTTACTGCACCATCAATCGTTCAGCTATGATGTATAAATGCGGACTGCAGTGAAGAATGAGAATTTGTACCAAGGCCGGGATTCGAAGCCAGATCTCCAGCGGGCTCGAATCCCTACTTTGTTACAAATCTTCATTCTTCACTTCAGTCTGCGTATATACACCGCAGATGTTTAACTCTTGAGAAGATATCTGGAGCCACACAGTTCCATTTGAATCACTTAGAAATTACGGATATAGTTCGAGTTGCACGAGGTCGCCACGTGAGCTCAAAGTGTAACGTCCCCTTAGAGAAATTATACATGACTGTGCTTAAACTGACACAATATTTTTTAGCGCAACGGAATCTGACTTTCAATAATCCCTACAAAAGAATGGCCCTGACTAACATTAACCTATAACTTTCACAAATCACTTACCTGACAAAAATCTTCGTTACTCGAACTACTGCAATATAGCGAGCGCCACTACTGCCAGCTAAATAAAAGATTCTAACTACTGAAGGCACTAACTACTGATAGGCATAGTTAGCAAATGAAAGATTTTGATAGAGAACAAACAATGTATTTACCTTAATAGTGTTCAAAAGTCATAATATATATATATATAGCAGTTCATGACATCCATTCTTACAAATGTACTGTTTCTGATGGACACACGTCCAGATCATCCGCTCTCAAAAATCCGCCATCTCACTTCCCCTCATCCACCACTGCTGGCGGCTCACCTCCAACTGCGCAACGCTACGCGCTGTTAACAGCCAACTGCCCAACGCTACAATGGCGAGTATTACAACAATGCCAGCCACAGATTGCACACAGCACAGCCAGTGATTTTCATACAGAGCGCTACGTGGCGGCGGCGTTACCGATATAAAAACCCAAACAGCCTACTTACAACAGTATTCACATTTGGATAGATGGCACTAGTTTCCTACATGCTATCTCCTTTACAAATGAACAACAGTTTCCCAAAATTCTCCCAATAGAACTGGGCGAGGCAACTTGTACGAGGCAGCTTGAAGACAATTTCACAGCTTTACTTTTTTTACTTTCCTTCCTTTTTTGTGCTTTTCTGCTTAGAAAATATGCACCAGATAGTCTGCTTTCTTCAGCCATATCTTCGTCAGTTGGTTCGTCTTTACGAAGTGAACAAACATATATAGTAACTTCACGAAAGGGCTAGAGAAGCGCACGCAGAACAACATGCAGTCATGGAGCAGGAGCACTCTACATCAACTGGGCACTGCTGTCTGGAATAAAAATGTCCCTAAGACGTTTTTTGGTTGTAATTGTCGGCTAAGCAGTGGAGCAGGGGAGGAGGGCGGCGTCACAGCTGACCAGAGCGCTTGTTTCTCTGTGCCACATCACTGTGTGGCACTGGAAGTGCTCGGTATTAAAATATCTTGAACTTAATAATCTCTTAGGAAGAAAGAAACAACAAAAACAAACAAAAAAACGACGCACCACGAAGAAATTCATCGAATGGGACGGAAATCGGTAGATATGTTGTGCATTTACAGACAAGGAACTGATTGCAATTTCAAAAAAATTGAATGATTTATTCATGACAAATAGCTCTACAAATTCAAAAATTCAGATATGCGTTGGTCCATCTCTGGCCCTTATGCAAGCAGTTATCGGCTTGGCACTGATTGATGGAGTTGTTGGATGTCCTCCTGAGGGATACCGTGCCATATTGTTGCTGAAATGTAAGCCCAGGATGAGCTACCATGAAGGGGACGTACTATAGTGCTGTAAGAGTGTCGCTGAGAAAATAAATGGCACCCCAGCGGGCGACAGTCGGGTGGGAATCCCACCGACGCCCCGCGCGTCCCCAGACACGTCTTCAGCATAAAATCTCATTGAGTACAATTATTGTCTACAGCGATGAGTCCCACTAGTAACTGCGCTGCGATGACCAGCGAGCATCGCTTTCTCTTTAAACGCCGGCGCCAAAATTACATTTGTTCCGAATGCTGTCTTGATTTACATTTTGGTGCCTGAATGATAGAAGCGTGGCGTGTCGGCCCTTTCTTGTTAGAAAAGAGTCGATATATAGTGGCAGTGTTAATAATCTAGCAATGATAAAAGATTGCCATTGTTTTTGTTATTAATGCACTGTTTTCCGTCAAAATATTTTATATTTTCTAGTCCAAACTGTTCTGAAGCTACAACTTCATTCTCAAGACCTACAGTGTCCTTACATAGTAGTTCTTCAGACTTGGATAACAAGAACATAAAATATTTTGACGGAAGACGGTAAATTAGTAACAAAAATATTCTTGACTTATAAATTACAGTCACTATCAGCCCGTGACGAAGTGTCTGTTATAAACGTAAGGATCATAGAGTTGGGTGATGATCAGAGTATAATTCATAAAGGATGTTCCTGACAACGATTGTACCATGAATTTTCCATTCTATTGAGAATTTGAAAGAACAGAAAAAATATCGTCTTAAAATTTCAAAACACGAACGTTAAACAAAGTAAACAATACTTGCAAGTCAGTATCTAGCGCCTTTTCACTTTATCCTTTGCATTTTGTTTTCTTTCAAAGTGCGAGGGAAAATCCTACACAATTTTTTTCGTACAGCAGACTTTCTAACTCATGAAACAATTATCACAAAAAAAATTTTTTCATCTGTTTACGAACTGATTTATAAAAATGTAAGCTTTACTTTCTCCAGGTAGGGCAAAGCCTAAATAACGTTTTGTCTCAGATACAGTATCTTGCCTCTCATATACAGGGCTATTACAAATGATTGAAGCGATTTCATAAATTCACTGTAGCTCCATTCATTGACATATGGTCACGACACACTACAGATACGTAGAAAAACTCATAAAGTTTTGTTCGGCTGAAGCCGCACTTCAAGTTTCTGCCGCCAGAGCGCTCGAGAGCGCAGTGAGACAAAATGGCGACAGGAGCCGAGAAAGCGTATGTCGTGCTTGAAATGCACTCACATCAGTCAGTCATAATAGTGCAATGACACTTCAGGACGAAGTTCAACAAAGATCCACCAACTGCTAACTCCATTCGGCGATGGTATGCGCAGTTTAAAACTTCTGGATGCCTCTGTAAGGGGAAATCAACGGGTCGGCCTGCAGTGAGCGAAGAAACGGTTGAACGCGTGCGGGCAAGTTTCACGCATAGTGATGTGAAAGATTCAGTGTTTAAACCTCCTCTACCAAGAAACGTGCCAGAACTGCGAGCTCGCATCAACAATGCTTTCGAACTCATAGATGGGGACATGCTGCGCCGAGTGTGGGAGGAACTTGATTATCGGCTTGATGTCTGCCGAATCACTAAAGGGGCACATATCGAACATTTGTGAATGCCTAAAAAAACTTTTTGAGTTTTTGTATGTGTGTGCAAAGCATTGTGAAAATATCTCAAATAATAAAGTTGTTGTAGAGCTGTGAAATCGCTTCAATCATTTGTAATAACCCTGTACTATTGTGCACTACCACGAAAAATAATCGTCTTGATTCAACCTGTGCAGTGCGTCACTGAAACAAACCTAAGCAGAAAGGGATAAGACAGACACAAAAGCACAAAATCTGTTACTATAACACTATAATCTATTACTATGGGAGTGGCGAGAACTGTTTACTACTTCTGATCTTATCAGGCGGCACGTTTGTCCCCTGTCTTTGCACATGCGCCTTGTTTAGCATGCTCAGGTTTATCGGGCGTAGACCTGTCGACAGATCGCAGCAATCTGTCGCCAGGCCACGCGATCTGTACGCAGATCAGTCGTGAGTGAGCAGATCGCAGATCGCAGTCACCTATCGCTGATCGCTCGGAATTTCCAAGCAATCAGATGAATCGCATGCGACGTGCGACAATACGGCTGCCTGTTTAGAAATTACATGTGTTTATAGCTTTGTTTCATTTCGCTGTGCCCATTTAGAGTAAGAACTTTACGTTAGAATTTATAGTTACTCACGGAGCACAAATCACTCTGGAAAGTGAAATTGAACGCAGAGAAGACGCCTGTATTAAGAAGGAAAACATATTAAAAAAAGCATTACCTTCCTCAGATTTTGAAGTTATAGGTATTTTGGAGCTTGTGCTGAAGAAGAAGAAATTTGAGAGACGTTCATAGCAACATCTGGGGATTTTGATTTATTTGCAAAACACCTAGGTGCATTATTAAACAAACTGAGCCAATATTACGTGTACATTTTTATTTCAATGTTTCAGACGTACTTGTTCTACAGTTATATCAACTTCCTTGCCATTTCAAACGAACTCTTCTCTCGCACAAATATTTACAAGAAGACTTATGGAAACCAGCAGTGCTGTGTTTCACAACATTTCTAACGACGGATTGGGCTTTAAAAACTGGAAATACTAATACAAGAAAAAGGAATGAACATATTTGAGAAGTATTTGCGAAGTACAGACAGAAAAGGTATACATAACACATTTGGAATCAATGGAAAACGAAATGTAGCCTACAGTTCCCAAAACAGTGTATCAAGACAAGTTTAATAAATAACAATACGCGTTTTTTTCTGTCTCTATATTACTCATCGACTATCACGGAATCGGGAACCCGTGACCCGGTACAGTTACAAGTTGCCTTTCTAATGGCTTCCAAGGGCAACAAAAAATTTACTTTCAATATTTAGCCTAATTATTGACTGAATGTAGAAATTTTAAATGTTGTGATAATTTACTCATTAAGAAGTATAGTATAACTTAAGAAGTATAGTGTAAGTTAGAAGTATTACAGGCAGAAACTGTGCGTTTTTCTTGGGGCAGCGTAACTGATAGTGCACAAATACTCCGGCTTTATTCATCCAGTATTTGACAATGAGAGCACTTAGTGACTTCGAACAAACTGTACACATGATTTCAAACGTTTACGAAACTTTTTCTCGCTGACACTCCCCGCCTCCCCCTACAAAATGATGCAATATTTTCGCTGATGATGCAGTAAAACTTCAGTATTGGGGATGACGTTATAGTTTATTACTTCTTTACTAACAATTCTATTTTCAACACACTCTGCAGACAGTAGCCTATCTACATATACTGAAGCACTAAAGAAACTAGTATAAAGAAACTGGTATAAAGAAACTGGTATAGGCAAGTGTATTCACATGCAGAGATATGTAAACAGGCAGAATACGGCGCTGTCGTCGGCAACGTATATATAAGACAACAGGTGTCTGCCACAGTAGTTAGATCCGTTACTGTTGATACAATGGCAGGTTATCAAGATTTAAGTGAGTTTGAATGTGGTGTTATAGTCGGCGCACGAGCGACGGGACACAGCATCCCCAAGGTAGCGAAGAAGTGGGGAATTTCCCGTACGACCATTTCACAAGTGTACCATGAATATCAGGAAGCCGGTAAAATACAAAATCTCCGACATCGCCGCGCCCGGAAAAATATCCTGCAACAACGGGACCAACGAAGACTGAGGAGAATCGTTAATTGTGGAAGAAGTGCAACCCTTCCGCAAATTGCTGTAGGTTTCAGTGCTGGGCCATCAACAAATATCAGCGTGAGAACCATTCAACGCAACATCATCGATATGCGCATTCGGAGCTGAAGGCCCACTCGTGTACCCTTGATGACCGTACGGCACAAAGCTTTACGCCTCGCCTGGGCCCGTCAATACCTACATTGGATTGTGATGACTGGAACTATGTTGCCTGGTCGGACGATTCTCGTTTCAAATTGTATCGAGCGGATGGACATGTACGGGTATGGAGACAACCTCATGAATCCATGGACCGTTCGTGTGAGCAGGGAACTGTTCAAGCTGGTGGAGGCTCTGTAATGGTGTGGGGCGTATGCAGTTCGAGTGATATGGGACCTCTGATAGGTCTAGATACGACTCTGATAGGTGACACATACGTAAGCATCGTGTCTGACCACCCGCATCCATTCCTGTCCGTTGTCCATTCCAACGGACTTGGGCGATTCCAGCAGGACAACGCGACACCACAGACGTCCAGAATTGCTACAGAGACACTCTTCTGAATTTAAACACTTCCGCTAGCCGCCAAACTCCCCAGACATGAACGCTATTGAGCATAGCTCTGATGCCTTGCGAAGTGCTTTTCAGAAGAGATCTGTTCCCCCTCATACTCTTACGGATTTATGGAGAGCCCTACAGGTTTCATGATGTCAGTTCCCTAAAGTAGTACTTTAGACATTATCAGAGCCCATGCCACGTCGTATTGCGGAACTTCTGCTTGTTCGCGGGGGCCGAACACGATATTAGGCAGGTGTACCAGTTTCTTTGGCTCTTCAGTGTATATCACTGAAAGTACCTGCAACATTGTATCATTGTTCGACATGTAGTTAAGGAAATATGACGTCATAAACAGTGACATGTGTGAGAAACTTGCTTTTCCTTGAAATGAAGCTCAAATTACCCAGGCTATATTCATCCAATGCACTTAACGACATCCAACAAACTTTTCTAAACTTGTTCTCATTTACATGATTAACATCAAATATTTAATGCATTAACGGATTTGTAAAGTAAACAAATTTTTATGTTCTTTTAGGCATGAGAGTTTGATTCCTTACAGAATCTGAGGTTTAGCAGTTAGTGTACAAATGCAGAGCAACTGCCACTGCTGCTGAACATAGCAGTTCATTTTCCACAGCAGATCTTGAGAACAGTGGTGTCCGAAATACTGATTGACGTTGCTCGGAAAATCACTCACGTGCCGCGAGTCGAAGCGAGCGACCGACTGCAGGCGAAATACGGTAGCTGAGATAGCCGGTTCGAATACTCATGTGGAAGAAACTGTCGCCAGCAACGCTAGGACTCCAAGGTGCTGAAGGGGAGGTGACATAAAGTTGCTGATCAGAAGACTTTGCGATGAAGTCCTAGACTAATTTCCAAACTTCTCTGAAGTGCCTCATTGTGTGAGGACACATGTCACTGTTGATGATGATCCATCCGTTGGATGGGTACGTTACGGTTGGTAGCCCCTTTGCTGCTACTCGAGAGCAGTGTTCCACCCTCTGCCTCTCTCACCCTCAAACAACACGCACATAACACCACACGACACACATGTCCATTATAATCATCAATGCTAACAGCCACACTTAAAACAACTTTCGTGTTTTGTTAAGAAAGGGACCAATGTGTGCAGAGGAAGAAAATTCTCTTTGATTAGACATCTGAACAGTGTTATGCGTTTTTTTTTTTTTATCGGAGGAAATATTGCAGTAGACAGAGGTATGAAGGAGAGAATGGTTGTGTCCTAGTAGTTGCAGTTATTCTCTCATTTACTTTAGCGATTTAGGGTAACTGCGGAAAACCTCATTACGATGACGTAACGAAGAAATGAGCCCCAGGGGGTGTTGAATGCTATTGTCAAGTCCTAACATCTGTTTTTCCACATTTGATACAAACTATAGAAACAAGGGACTCAAATAATGGATTAGCGAACTTCTAATTCGAGTGCAGAGGCCTTGCTTTGAATTTCCTAGTTGTCACATGTTTACGAAAGGTTTCTTCTTGCAGGTTCTCCTTCCATCTTTCATGACACCTCGGAGGTTAGCGAAAAAGAAAGAACGTAATCTATTAAGATTGCGCCTAGTTTTCTTTACCGCTCAGTTTGCAAAACCCATGGTTCTTTTCAAGTTACGGCACTTGAAAACAAATCTTTCTAATGTACACTCTGTTCAGCCTTTCTCGGAATCGAGCTTCTATATAAGCCTTGGATACCCCTTGCTTGTGATCATTCAGAATACAAAATGTAACTTCAAACCAGCCGCCCTTATAATTCATATAAAAAGGACAGCCGGAGCGAACACGTTTCTCTCGTAATTCCATTCTTACTGCCACTGTCTCACCACTACGTAAGGAACGCTTCTTAGAAACTTAATTACTGTTGCTAAACGTTGTGAGATAGCAACTATACGAGAGGGGAAAGTTTGTAGTGTGATTTACTCTTCGCAGCTTACAAATCTAGCTGACCTCACAGAATAGAAATATGCCCTCACTCCCGCGTCGCTGGGACTTGGCTGAAAAGAGAAGCGAGATTCTTGCAACCGCTCGTTCTGCCCGCTTGAGTAGGAAATGAAAGATTAAAAACTCTGTGCAGAAAGCGTCTGTCCAGAAAAGAAATGAAGCCAAGTAATATTTCATGGGCCCTAACAGTATGATGTCCAGAAATGGCTCTGAGCACTATGGGACTTAATATCTTAGGTCATCAGTCCCCTAGAACTTAGAACTACTTAAACCTAACTAACCTAAGGACATCACACACATCCATGCCCGAGGCAGGATTCGAACCTGCGACCGTAGCAGTCCTGCGGTTCCGGACTGCAGCGCCTAGAACCGCACGGCCATCGCGGCCGGCATGATGTCCAGAAAACTGCAGACTTAGTTTAATAGCCGAGACTCGAAGCTGACGCAAACTCTGTTGTTCTATTAAGCGCTTGTGTCCACATGTAAGCACCACGGCACTGCGACGTAGCTACATTAATACCCGTTTCTGAATCAAGGTGCTAACAGGTCAAGGTCGTGAAAATTCAAAAGTTTTTAGAGCAAAGCTATGAAAAGGAATAGGTCAGTGTTCAGTTTCCTTCGATGACGAGGTCATTAGAGACGGAGCAAAAGTTCTGAAGAGACAAGACTAGGAAAAGTAAACCTTTACTTCTTTTCAAAGGAACTATCATGGCACCGCCTTCGAGTAAGTTAGGGACACTAGGGAAAATCTAAATCTGGATGATGAAACTGGCGTTTTAACACCGTACCTCCGGAATGCAAACCCAGTGACGACTTCATCACTGCGACATTTCGCTCGGTAATTTATACTGCAAGGAACTGTGGTATGATGTTGATGCTAGTCGTTAAATTATACAAAGCATGTAGGATAACACGTAACTATACAAAACATGTATGATAAACCAGAGCAAGTGAACATAATTTTCAAATAAATTAATACGCAGTTGTAACGCAGGAAAAGGCGGAGTCTTAAGTTAATCCGAAAAAAAGAGTTGAACCGATCATAAAATCAATTTCCACGAATGTATGCACGATCATATTACAAATATTTGAGCATATTGTTTAGCTTAATTATTGGGTTACAACTGACAATAATGGGGAAAAGAAAGATCCCAGGGAAAATTATGGCCGAGGAATTCTTCTTGGCGTGGGTGTCGATTTTTTTCATTCTCGAATGATAAAAACCTTTAACTACCGAACTTCCGAGTACACAACTTTCCCGCTTTGATTTGCAGCTAATGTTCAGTAGTCAGAGAATCTACGAACTACCACTGCAGCAGTACTAAATAACCGGTTTCGCGAGACGTCTCCAGGAAAACCGAAGTCGAGGAATGCCACCTTTCAGTTCTTTGAAGTCCTGACCTCGTGGAGATCTGTAGCCACGACCGCCCGCAGAAATTTTCCGAAACAGGACCAAGATACAAAACTTCTAATTTTTTGTACAACAGATTCGTTGAGTTTGGAAGCATGTCGTCCCGCAAGAACTAACCTAAGGACATCACACACATCCATGCCCGAGGCAGGATTCGAACCTGCGACCGTAGCAGTCCTGCGGTTCCGGACTGCAGCGCCTAGAACCGCACGGCCATCGCGGCCGGCATGATGTCCAGAAAACTGCAGACTTAGTTTAATAGCCGAGACTCGAAACTGACGCAAACTCTGTTGTTCTATTAAGCGCTTGTGTCCACATGTAAGCACCACGGCACTGCGACGTAGCTACATTAATACCCGTTTCTGAATCAAGGTGCTAACAGGTCAAGGTCGTGAAAATTCAAAAGTTTTTAGAGCAAAGCTATGAAAAGGAATAGGTCAGTGTTCAGTTTCCTTCGATGACGAGGTCATTAGAGACGGAGCAAAAGTTCTGAAGAGACAAGACTAGGAAAAGTAAACCTTTACTTCTTTTCAAAGGAACTATCATGGCACCGCCTTCGAGTAAGTTAGGGACACTAGGGAAAATCTAAATCTGGATGATGAAACTGGCGTTTTAACACCGTACCTCCGGAATGCAAACCCAGTGACGACTTCATCACTGCGACATTTCGCTCGGTAATTTATACTGCAAGGAACTGTGGTATGATGTTGATGCTAGTCGTTAAATTATACAAAGCATGTAGGATAACACGTAACTATACAAAACATGTATGATAAACCAGAGCAAGTGAACATAATTTTCAAATAAATTAATACGCAGTTGTAACGCAGGAAAAGGCGGAGTCTTAAGTTAATCCGAAAAAAAGAGTTGAACCGATCATAAAATCAATTTCCACGAATGTATGCACGATCATATTACAAATATTTGAGCATATTGTTTAGCTTAATTATTGGGTTACAACTGACAATAATGGGGAAAAGAAAGATCCCAGGAAAAATTATGGCCGAGGAATTCTTCTTGGCGTGGGTGTCGATTTTTTTCATTCTCGAATGATAAAAACCTTTAACTACCGAACTTCCGAGTACACAACTTTCCCGCTTTGATTTGCAGCTAATGTTCAGTAGTCAGAGAATCTACGAACTACCACTGCAGCAGTACTAAATAACCGGTTTCGCGAGACGTCTCCAGGAAAACCGAAGTCGAGGAATGCCACCTTTCAGTTCTTTGAAGTCCTGACCTCGTGGAGATCTGTAGCCACGACCGCCCGCAGAAATTTTCCGAAACAGGACCAAGATACAAAACTTCTAATTTTTTGTACAACAGATTCGTTGAGTTTGGAAGCATGTCGTCCCGCAAGAACTAACCTAAGGACATCACACACATCCATGCCCGAGGCAGGATTCGAACCTGCGACCGTAGCAGTCCTGCGGTTCCGGACTGCAGCGCCTAGAACCGCACGGCCATCGCGGCCGGCATGATGTCCAGAAAACTGCAGACTTAGTTTAATAGCCGAGACTCGAAACTGACGCAAACTCTGTTGTTCTATTAAGCGCTTGTGTCCACATGTAAGCACCACGGCACTGCGACGTAGCTACATTAATACCCGTTTCTGAATCAAGGTGCTAACAGGTCAAGGTCGTGAAAATTCAAAAGTTTTTAGAGCAAAGCTATGAAAAGGAATAGGTCAGTGTTCAGTTTCCTTCGATGACGAGGTCATTAGAGACGGAGCAAAAGTTCTGAAGAGACAAGACTAGGAAAAGTAAACCTTTACTTCTTTTCAAAGGAACTATCATGGCACCGCCTTCGAGTAAGTTAGGGACACTAGGGAAAATCTAAATCTGGATGATGAAACTGGCGTTTTAACACCGTACCTCCGGAATGCAAACCCAGTGACGACTTCATCACTGCGACATTTCGCTCGGTAATTTATACTGCAAGGAACTGTGGTATGATGTTGATGCTAGTCGTTAAATTATACAAAGCATGTAGGATAACACGTAACTATACAAAACATGTATGATAAACCAGAGCAAGTGAACATAATTTTCAAATAAATTAATACGCAGTTGTAACGCAGGAAAAGGCGGAGTCTTAAGTTAATCCGAAAAAAAGAGTTGAACCGATCATAAAATCAATTTCCACGAATGTATGCACGATCATATTACAAATATTTGAGCATATTGTTTAGCTTAATTATTGGGTTACAACTGACAATAATGGGGAAAAGAAAGATCCCAGGAAAAATTATGGCCGAGGAATTCTTCTTGGCGTGGGTGTCGATTTTTTTCATTCTCGAATGATAAAAACCTTTAACTACCGAACTTCCGAGTACACAACTTTCCCGCTTTGATTTGCAGCTAATGTTCAGTAGTCAGAGAATCTACGAACTACCACTGCAGCAGTACTAAATAACCGGTTTCGCGAGACGTCTCCAGGAAAACCGAAGTCGAGGAATGGCACCTTTCAGTTCTTTGAAGTCCTGCCCTCGTGGAGATCTGTAGCCACGACCGCCCGCAGAAATTTTCCGAAACAGGACCAAGATACAAAACTTCTAATTTTTTGTACAACAGATTCGTTGAGTTTGGAAGCATGTCGTCCCGCAAGAACTAACCTAAGGACATCACACACATCCATTCCCGAGGCAGGATTCGAACCTGCGACCGTAGCAGTCCTGCGGTTCCGGACTGCAGCGTCTAGAACCGCACGGCCATCGCGGCCGGCTTGATGTCCAGAAAACTGCAGACTTAGTTTAATAGCCGAGACTCGAAACTGACGCAAACTCTGTTGTTCTATTAAGCGCTTGTGTCCACATGTAAGCACCACGGCACTGCGACGTAGCTACATTAATACCCGTTTCTGAATCAAGGTGCTAACAGGTCAAGGTCGTGAAAATTCAAAAGTTTTTAGAGCAAAGCTATGAAAAGGAATAGGTCAGTGTTCAGTTTCCTTCGATGACGAGGTCATTAGAGACGGAGCAAAAGTTCTGAAGAGACAAGACTAGGAAAAGTAAACCTTTACTTCTTTTCAAAGGAACTATCATGGCACCGCCTTCGAGTAAGTTAGGGACACTAGGGAAAATCTAAATCTGGATGATGAAACTGGCGTTTTAACACCGTACCTCCGGAATGCAAACCCAGTGACGACTTCATCACTGCGACATTTCGCTCGGTAATTTATACTGCAAGGAACTGTGGTATGATGTTGATGCTAGTCGTTAAATTATACAAAGCATGTAGGATAACACGTAACTATACAAAACATGTATGATAAACCAGAGCAAGTGAACATAATTTTCAAATAAATTAATACGCAGTTGTAACGCAGGAAAAGGCGGAGTCTTAAGTTAATCCGAAAAAAAGAGTTGAACCGATCATAAAATCAATTTCCACGAATGTATGCACGATCATATTACAAATATTTGAGCATATTGTTTAGCTTAATTATTGGGTTACAACTGACAATAATGGGGAAAAGAAAGATCCCAGGAAAAATTATGGCCGAGGAATTCTTCTTGGCGTGGGTGTCGATTTTTTTCATTCTCGAATGATAAAAACCTTTAACTACCGAACTTCCGAGTACACAACTTTCCCGCTTTGATTTGCAGCTAATGTTCAGTAGTCAGAGAATCTACGAACTACCACTGCAGCAGTACTAAATAACCGGTTTCGCGAGACGTCTCCAGGAAAACCGAAGTCGAGGAATGCCACCTTTCAGTTCTTTGAAGTCCTGACCTCGTGGAGATCTGTAGCCACGACCGCCCGCAGAAATTTTCCGAAACAGGACCAAGATACAAAACTTCTAATTTTTTGTACAACAGATTCGTTGAGTTTGGAAGCATGTCGTCCCGCAAGAACTAAATTTAACAAGAACTACACAAGAATTAATCATTGCATTCCAAAAGACTGATACATACCTACTTACTACTTGTAAGTTACATTATTTTGATGTCTAAAAGGTAAGCAAATTTCAATACTACATCTAAAGCACATATTTTTATGTTGTAAATATGACTATGAATGCATCTTCTTGATTCAAAGATCTGAAATTACATCCTCATATGATTAAATCTAGGTTGTTGTTGCTGTTTTTGTTGTTGTCTTCAGTCCAAAGACTGGTTGCTGCAGCTCTCCATGCTACTCTTCAAACTGGTTCAAATGGCTCTGAGCACTATGGGACTTTACATCTGTGGTGATCAGTCCCCTAGAACTTAGAACTACTTAAACCTAAATAACCTAAGGACATCACCTACATCCATGCTCGAGGCAGGATTCGAACCTGCGACCGTAGCAGTCGCGCGGTTCCGGACTGAAGCGCCTAGAACCGTTCGGCCACACCGGCCGGCATGCTACTCTATCCTGTGCAAGCACCTTCATCTGCGAGTAACTACTGCAACCTACATCATTCTGAATCTGCTTACTGTATTAATCTCTTGGTCTCCCCCTACGATTTTTACCCCCCCCCCCCCCCGTTTCCCTCCAGTACTGAATTGGTAATCCCTTGATGCCTCAGAACGTGTCCTACCAGCCGATCCATTCTTCTAGTCAGGCTGTACCACAAATTTCTCTTTTCCCCAGTTCTATTCAGTACCTCCTCATTAGTTACGTGAACTACCCATCTACTCTTCAGCTTTCTTCTGTATCTCAAAAGCTTCTATTCTTAATTATGCAAAGAATTATGAAATCAAGTTAGAAAATATCCACAAAATAATATCTTCATACTCCCTTGACGTTAGGCTGAAACTGAAAATTAAAAATCTGAAATAGGAAAAAATTGTCAAAATGACTGAGAAAATCCTGCTTGGTATCACCTGCCTCCCGTCCTAGCTCTCAGGAAAACGAAAAAATACAATGTCGGTATCACGCAGGTTTTTAACAGGACTATTTTCAAGTTTCCATTCGCCTTCCAAAATATTAGAAATACACCACACCCATACGTCTAGCCCTCCCACCCCCCACCCCCACCCCCCAGTCTTACAAACTGTCCTATGCTCGTCCTTGGTGTCAATAAAAATGCCTCATTGGTACTCCTCGAGGTGTGGAGATAGGTAATAAACGTTTAAGAAGGCGTATTCAACTTTGAAGCCATATTCAACTTCGAAGCCACATATAACACTTCTCCTACAAACTTCGCATCTGCTCACGTTACTACATTTACTGCACACTTCCATGTTTCTGGTTTTTTAGTGTTGACTGGACTATGTAAAGGTTTACGAAATGTGATTTGAAAGCTACATTTTTTGGGTTGTTTATGTAAAGTGAAGCGCAAGGCCAGAATACGATTAGATGAATGTGAATCTCCCAAACCTGTCCTCAAATTTGCCAGTAGACTCAACATTTACCAACCTAGGACTGCACTATGATAATCATCGCCTCTCCAGTTTGTCACATTACTGCCAACTCCAATGCAGAATTCGTAACTCTGTGACTACATGTTTTATCCATAAAGTTTGACTAGGTCCCTGTCCTGCAGAGCACTTTTTTTTTATCTTCGAATTTCACTCTCTTGCCCTAGCGTAGAAAATGGTGTTTTCTTTTTTCGATTGATGTGTTAGAAACTAAGTGTAGATGTAAATGCCTACAAACTAGGATGGGTGTCATCTTACGAGTGTACTACAACAGCTCTTTTGCATAAAACTGAACAAGGACTTAGCAGGTAATCATGAGTTTTCTTTTTCCACAGGCAAATAGTAGACTACTGTTGTGATTCCGTTGTGCATCGAGGGGAGGCGGGGTCCTTACGGGAAATGGGAACGGATCACTGTCATGGTTACTGCTGCCCTCGTCATGTGTTGGGAATCGGCGATGGAATTAGTGCGCCATGGTGAGAGACTAGTTCCTTTCTGCAGCATGGTAAGGGCTGAAAAAGGAAGCGATAGAAAAAGGGTGTCGATATTATTTCGGCACCGTTCTGTGAAGGTTCGTATCCATCTTGACTGTAGATCGATACCAAACCCGCAGCCGCACCACGGAACCGATTATAATTTCGCTTGAACAGAGTGAAAATTAGGAAAACCCGGGCTCTTCTGTATGATGAGTGGTAAGGCCTGCAACATTTTCGTTTCGGTCGGCAATGTTAAATCTGCAGTTTAGTGGGGTCGCAGGCAATGATTTCTATAAATTCGAGAGAATATGGCAATGAATAAAAAGCCTCTACGCACATTCAAGGTGAGGGTAGCTCTTAGTTCTATGAATAGGTCCTTTGCCAAATGTATTTTCCATTTCGTCCGTCCTTGCAAAAAATAGCTTCAAAATTTGAAGAGTTTTTCTTATGTTTCAATTTTTTGTATGTAAATTAGTGTTTATATTAAAAATTTATGTGTTCTCCTGTAATGGTGCAGTCAGACTAATGGATTTTGTAGACTAATTACCTCGCACAAGCGTTTAAACACTTATCTTTGTACAACATCGTTACGTAATAGTTTGTGTTTTACATTTGGTAATGATGTCGATAAGTAACTGTATCTTTTATTATATGATTTAATTGTGTGTGGTGAAATGGGTTTTCCCTGAAAGAAATAAATGAATAGACAATACACAGTAACACGTGTGGCATTGGCCCCTATACCATAGTGGATAATTCTGGTATCGGACACATTCATCGCGTTCCACAGATCCCTGAATAAAACTAAATATTCGGGGATGTGGAACGAGTCAAGATCTACACTTGCAACAGACAAGCAAGATATAGAAATTTATCTTGCTCGCTGTATTAACAACAAATTGTAACTACAGAGCTTAATGCTGTTTCTACTTACTCCGTCTAACTGTACTGTAGTCAATGAGCAGCAATTCCGTTACTATGAACTAAGCTGCTAATTCCAGAATTATATTGCTGTTTATCTTCTGTTCGTAGCTTAATACCTACTTGATTAGACTGGTATTTTTCAAAGAAAATAGATTTCTACATCTGCACCAATAGACACCTGTTTGCAGGTCATACAGCTTTACAATGGTCACTGCAACTTGTCACGAGTGAGTGGACTATAAAATGTAAGCTACACACTATTATGGCAGGCCTAGTAACTCTTAATGAATGGTGCACTATACTTCAAAGTCAAACAAATACATGACACTGTTTTCCAAACATAGTCACCAAATCTCTGTACATGGCAGTTAGAATATTTGTTAAACGACCGTTTTTCCCCGAAACAGTCACATAACGTGTGCAACATCGTAAAGAAAGACAGATTTTATCGGAATATTTAACTGACGCCAAGGAATGCGGTAAACAGCCGTACCAGTGACTGTCATGACAGACTAATGCACTCTTACTCCTCAATCTTGATTCAGATCTGCGTGACTTGTAGAAGTGAGAGAATGTTGAAAGCATTCTGAGTGGCGTAAAAAGCACACGGGTCCCCAGGGACAGTGGAGTCGGCCGCCACCCTAGATCTAATTCGCAGAAGGTCTGCCGAGGGGGGGCGAGGGTCAACAGACCACCAGGCATCACCCATGCTTTTCATGTGCCACACCTGGATGTCCCGCTCTGGTGCAAACTCCTGGCGAAAATAGTTTACAACCTGAAAGTGGAATGAGAAGGTTCGCTTTTTAACAGAAGGTAATATTGTACCCAAAAGTAGGAAGTCGTCTTTTTCTTCAGAAGGCACCAGATGCCAGTGATAAAAGCCCCAACCCCTACGTCAGATATGCCAAAGTCTTATTATATTAAAGTTGCCAATGTTTTTCATTTATTTTATCAATAATTTTATCGCAATAAATCAAAGCAATTCTGATTCATGTCTCATTTAGTAGAAATAAGTTCTCCCAGTTTATTTTGGAAGGCACCCTAATGTTAGTGCAACACTTCCTAAGCTTACCTTGCAGTTTTAACACGAAGGCAACGTGTACCAATCTCTCAATTCCTTGGTACCGATGCCATTTAATGACGCTGTGTGAACATCCTCATCACTGGAAAATCTCTTCCTCCCATATGTCCTTTCTTCTTGACGAAAAATGGAAACCGCGTGTTGCATGATATGGACTTCCCGACGAGCGTCGTCCACGTCTGTGTGGCCTCGGTCACAGTGTTGGCATTATTTCACTACGGCTGGAAGCGACATTGCGGATGGTCCATACACCGCCAGAAGTACACAGTAAATTAGTGTGAAATTTAGACGTTTTGCTCACGAGAATGGCACTGTCCTGCGTACTTCAGCTATGGAGTATATTTTCATTTGTCACGTCATTCCACACGCGCATTTTGATGTACCTGTTATCCGTGTTCTGTCTGCAGGAGATACAGAAATTGTGCTCTCTTCCGAAAATGTGCTACCCTTGTTGCATAACTCTCTTACTGTGGGACCAAATGTCTAACTTTGTCAGCCTACTACCCTCATATTCTCAGTGCATGATAATATGTCTTCAAAAACATGACCCGAATGTCTACATAAATTTTAGGCCCAAGAAATGATTTGTAACACAAATTCAAATAAGAAAGGGACATGCTGAAGGGTATTTACAACTTACGAAGGGTAAGAACCATTATTAAAGAATAGTAAAGGGATCTTACCCTACATATGTCTGATTAGCAATGCATATTCTCTTTAGCACTGTTCATTATCCGTAAGAGTAACGGTATGTCACCTACGTTATATACAATCCCATTTCATTTAATGCTTGACATTGATCTATAATAAAAAAGATCATGTATATATAATTTGATTTGCACTTAGTGGTACCACATAAATTGTTAATTTCCAGAATGATTGCATTTAATGAAATGGCCGAAATGTAATTAATTTTATTGAATTCGTCCATTATGTCATATGTTTATAATATATTTCTTTACATAATAACTCATAGATTATTGATGTCACATTGGTTGTTGTATGTATGGTATATTTTATAGGGCCTGAAGATGACGTTGTTATAACGTTGAAACTAGTTGCCAAAATAAAATCGACATCTTAAATACAGCTGGAGGAATTTCTTCATTTTTAATATACATCTTACACGCAAGTAATGTGTTAAGAGCATGCGTTTTCTACTTAGGAATCTGGAATCTAAAGCTGCACATTAGTCACGAAGTCCATAATATGATACACAGGCAGCCGTCTCTCAATCTGCACGCAGAGAGACATTTTTTGAACAATGGATACAGAGGTCCCATCCCTTGGTCGGCGAGGCCACCTGTCCTCAATATTCTCCATGATTTGCTATATAAGGAAATATACTGCCACTGTGTGTGAGGTCCCATAGGACGCCGACATAAAATTAGTTGTCTCGCTAAGACTGAGAGGGCAAGGCATAATCTAAAATGACGGAACATGCATTCTGTGACACTGTTGGCCAAAATTTTGAGCACTAATTTTCACCTGTGTTGCAGCTATGCATATGCTACGTGAAAAAATTAATAAGTGGACGTAACTGAGAAACAACCACAAACTCCTTCCAGTCTCTTTAAGAACTATTTTTTCTAGTACATCATGTTATCTGAGAATCAAAAATGTGTTCTAAGGAAAAACATCCACTTTTAGTGAGGCATCTGCTTCATGCTAGTTACGTAAGACCAGACAGGACAGCTAAGCCAGCCACCGATAACGACTCAGGATTCCGTGGTTTCGATTTTATAGACTCTGTGAATGAAAAGAAACGAATAAACAAAAACACTGTGCTGAGTGCGGATTATTTCTCTTATGAAGATACAAATGCGGATCGAAACGAAGCAAAACTGCAAATAGTGGGTTCATAAATGTCGAAAAAGTGCAAAAAGAGAATGTGCAATCAAGTTTCTTGTGACTTCAACCTCCGCTAACAACGAAGGAAAAAGCAGTGGACTTCAGTAAATGTAAACAAGAGGTAAAAACACCGTAAGCAGATTTTATGAAACTTTCTGAAAAAATTCTGCTTTTAATTTGTAAATATCTAAACATAAACACATTTAAGATGTACCTTATTTCCCGAATGACCATAGAACATCCTTTACACATAAAAGTGAAACAGATCTGCTGAAAAATGCTCTTTACGTGCAGTAAGCTTATGAGGGAAAAACCAATAATGAATCATATATAAAAGCTGCTACGGAAATGGCCGTTCATCTAAATGTATGTAGACTGTTTATCTTGAGCAAATGTCAGCATTCGAATGTCTGCTACTGTATTCTTATACAGTAACACTCTTCTGTCACAGGCACTCAAAATCATGTAAATACGAGGCTGCCATAAATAGCTTAGTCACATTCTACTTTCATTTTTTTGAAGTTTAACGGACTAAGGTTGTCCCGAGTCTGAAGGCTGATTGGAACATGACGATACACTATCTGATCAAAAGTATCTGGACACCCGAATACAAGCAGATATTTCTGTTGCAGACTGAAGACAGCGTACTTAACAACATTAAATCGGTATTTACATCATCTGCAGTCTCACACAATTAGTATGTTTTTAGATTGGTTAGTACCTCCAAGTAAGCAATTAGTGCTCTTTTTCTGCTTGGGTAGCAGGTCAGGTGTGGATGTGTGGATGCAAAGCGGTTAGTTTGTACTGCCAGATGTCGATCACTTCGCGGCCCACGTATGGCTATGCAGAAAACATTAGGTCATAAAGTTTCTGACATGTTTGTGAGAAAACTGTTGGACACAGAGAAAACAACCAACGCATTGATGAGTGTACCTATGAAAATAGAACATATTAAAATATTGCACTTGTACCAGTTGCACCCTGTGTAGCCTGAAGTGACCACTAAATATTACGAAAGGCCAGGACAAAAGAAGGTGGGGAGTATAGTGTTGTCAGTAGACAAGCAGTAAGCAGATTGGGTTGGCCAGGAGAGCTCAATGACTTTATTCGTGGACTAGTCATTGGATGTCACCTAAGTAACAAATCCATGAAGGATATTCCAGATCTTCTAGAGCTGCCCAAGACGACTGTCAGTGATGTGATTGTGAAGTAGAACTACAGCTAAAGCAACACCAGGCATATCTCACGTAGTGATGGACAGGGACAGCCAATAACTGTGGAGGGTGGTTCTAAAAGTCGCATGAAATCAGCAAAAGGCATCCAAACAGCTGCCAGCAGACTACTAGCACAATAACTATGCGTAGGGGGTCAAGAAGCATGGGTTACAGTGATCGAACAGCTCCTCATGTGTCTGTACTCAATGCTGAGCGACACTTGAAGTTCTGTAAAGAGCGACACCACAGGACAGTGCGGGACGAGTTATTTGGAGTGATGAATCATGTTGTACCCGCCAGTGATCCAATGGAAGAGTTTGGGTTTGGTGAATGTCTGGAGAACGTTACCTGCCAGAACATGTAGGGCCAACAGTGAAGTATGGAAGAGGTCGTGTTATGGTAAGGTTTTCGTAGTTATGGTGTGGACCATTATTTCACTTAAGAAAACGCTAGATTCGGGAGGAATGAACACATTTTACATCACTGTGTACTGGTGCAGTAAAGGAACAGTTTGGGGACGGTGGCTGTTTGTATCAGCATGACAATGCACAGTACCATAAAGCAACATCTGTGAGACAATGGTATGTGGATGATAACATTTCTCAAATGGATTGACTTTACCATAGACCAATAGAATGTGACGCTGTTAATATTCCAATGTAGGAAATATATTTCAAGCGCGTGACATACATCCTTCTTACCGGTTTCTCTACGATAAACTATCTTATCGAACCGTAAAACGAAAAAACTACTGCCTTAAAACATCGGCTCTGTGTGATACGAGCACAATATAGCTTTCAGGAGATGTATAGCGTCCACTGTTCACATCCGATCACGGTTCAGAAATTATACTATGCCTGCCTCAGCCCTATATAAAATGATCTTAGTCACGGGGAATACCTCTTACAAGGAAACAGATAAACGCATACCATTAGCGTCCGACATGTGAAAATTACAAGTCATTCCGCCACTAACTCTGTAAACAGCACATCTGTCAGGTAAATGTATACATGGGGATTGCAGTGTCTCACAAGCGCCTATCGCTAACTTAGTTATGAATCTGAAGTCTTGATTTTACACCCAAGATGCGACAGAGGGATGGAGTACATCGCATAAATCATAGTTCGTTTAGAGGAATGTGTCACGATTCATCACACATGATGTGGAAGTCCTCTGATGACCGACAGGTTTACCGTTAACTATCGCAAGTAGACAGTGCTTTAAACCCCATACAGAACACGTGGCTGTATACGAGTAGAAGACAGGCTATGTCACGCGACTGATGCATGCTGACACAACAGTGGCAAAATTTACCTGCAGAAACTCCTCCCTCTCTAGAATGCATCATCAGTCTACCATTACGTCTTACCTTGTTACAGCTCCATCTCAATTGATCACCCCGTCCACTCTCTGTTATCTTTTAACGCAGATGCATGTAAGTTTAAAGGCGGATGGTTCTACGTCTTCTGAAAAGCGTCAAATACAGTAGTCAACTCGCGTGTATCGCTGGTACCTCAATAGACATACAGTATAATGCTGCCTCGACGGAGAAAAATTGGCTGCTTCCCTGATTCTCTTCGCTTCCATTTCGACGTATGTGTTTGTGTTCCGACATATGCAAAGGAAATGACTATGTCCATTCGTAAGCAATCTGACGTCGAGTACTGTGATAGTAAAGGGAAGAGTATGTCACGTCATAAGAATGGTACTGATATTTCTATTTCCACAGCCAAAGCCGTCGTATTTCCGATACTTCGCTCATTGTCAAATGTCGTTCAACTGAGACCGCGATCGTGACATTTAGTTGTAAGTACAGGGATAAAATATATATTCGATCGATTTCTTAGGATGATGATTCTACCTGTGCGTGCTCGGCCTGCAGCGCCGGTGACCTGTGCGGGGGTGATACATGGTACCCGTTAACAGTAGGAGCTGTCAGAATGGAGAGCCCTGATGGAGAGTAGGAATGTAGTTGAATTAACCGTGTTGTCCTCTAGACGACCGAATAGCGAACTAATACTTAGTGTGTGTTGGATAGCTTTTGTGATCGCGTGGAAATTTCAAATGGCTCTGAGCACTATGCGACTTAACTTCTGAGGTCATCAGTCGCCTAGAACTTAGAACTAATTAAACCTAATTAACCTAAGGACATCACACACATCCATGCCCGAGGCAGGATTCGAACCTGCGACCGTAGCGGTCACGCGGTTCCAGACTGAAGCGCCTTTAACCGCACGGCCACACAGGCCGGCCGCGTGGAAATTTGCGAAGATTGAATGTGGAGGTGAGTTTGCACTGGACCCATGTAAATTGTTCGGTTGACGGCTTCTGCACATTTCGTGCCTTTATTTTGTTGAGAGAAAATCGATTGTGGTGTGTGCATCTTGCATGTGGAAGACACGTTTGTCGGTTTTCTAGACATGAGAAACACCTTAGTTGACCTTGTAAATTATAGGGATGATTTGCAATCTGCTACATCACCGACATCGGAATTCGCGAGTGGAAATATCAGTTTTCTTTGTTTTTTTCGAGTTTCCGAGTAAATGTCTTTGCAGAAGTGACAAGTTTCTAGTTAGTCAGTGGTTTACAGTACGCTATACAAGCGATATTTATGTGTGTTTATTATCGAGAAGTATTGAGAAAATGGTATGATATTCTAGCAAGCCATACGAAATTAGATATGTTCTTGTAATCCCAGAGTCTGGAGATGGGTGTAGAAAAGCGAGCAAGCAAGCAGGTCCAGACCAGAAACAGTAACGCATTTGTGCCGAGGGGAAAGCGAGGCCGACTTTGTAAAACAGTTCTGAGAGTGACTTTGATCCACTGAGGGCACTCTGGTCATGCGTTGGGGGTGGATGCCCACCCGACCTCGCAGTAAATATCTAGTGCCATGAGCATACGTATGCGTGCTGTCTGTCTTCGCGGTATATGTACAAATGATGTAAAAGGGCTGACTTTGCATGGAGCTGGATATGAACTGCATGTTTACTAGAGCCATATGGTGTGCAATGATATATTGATGGGCTGCAGGTCGGTGTCACGTTCTAATATTCAAGCTCCTGTCCTCGGTGGGAGAGCAGTATAATTGAGTAAAAGTCTTTCCATATTTGACGATATGTAGGGTAATTTTTAAGGTTTAATTGCCAGTGCGATATGGCGATCTGTGTAAAATAACTGCTGAATGTCTGGTCTGCAGAAAGAAAAAGGTAGACAGTCTTTTCACACCGGTGGCATCAGTAGTTCAGAGGGTAAATTCGATAAGAGCTAATCATACTGCTCCATTCGTTTCACGAGACATCCATTGTGCTGGGATATAGGAGTCTGTACATAGCAGTGAGGGCGTTTGTGGATGTTGAAAGCAGGAAGGGTAAGATGTGATGGTCGGGATGCCACGTCAGGACCACCAGGAGGAATGCATTCGGCGTTATTTCGCGCTATTTCCGTAAACAGGTTCTGTTATGAGAAGAATTTCCTTGAAGACAAGCTGAGACATCATAAAAGCTCCTACAAAAGCGGCTGTTAACTATGTCTGGGACACTACAAAATTTCTAAGAGGCTGACTTTGCTCTTATTTTACATAGCCATGTGACGTCAGAATAATATTGAATACCTTTTAGATGGTGAGTCGCTATGTGGATGTTTCGCGGCAAGGTGTCAGTCACGATGTGGCAGGTAAGCACAACTGGACACAACTGGTATGCTCCGTTGGGATTACTGGGGAGAAAGCAGCCTATGCTATTCTGGAACAGATTTCTGTAGTGTGATCTGTGACGTCACTATCCATAGGTATAGCGTCAGCAACGGTAAACAAACGTGCTGGAATCGGGCTGCTGCAGGCAGTCTGGTTGCTGCAGCCCTAACCCGCTAGCCTGAGGGAAGGCGGCCCATGGACACCAGAGAGGTGCTGTGGCGTCCGCAGCTGGGGTGGTGTCAGGGCCCGGGGTAGCGGTGGCGGCTGCGGCGGGGCGGCGGCGTCGGGTGTCGAGTGGTGGGATGTTTTTTATTTGTGATCTTTTGTTTAAACTGTATTCCATCGATTTCATCGGGCCAATAGGATGCTGCAAATTAAAAAAAACGATCAAATACATGTAAAATATACCGATTCAATTCATTTGCATAAATTTTTTATATCTACTTGGCGTGAGTAGTATAATAGTTAAGGGGACGGTGTGTGTGACTGGGTAACATGGAGAACAGCAGGTAAGTGCAGAACACTAGGTTAATTTGTATAATTTTTAAGTAAAACGCAGAACGATAGTTTAAGGAGGTGGGTGACAAAGAAGAATGCGCCAGATATGACTTTCAAAAGCATGTAAAATTCGAAAAGTTTACCAGAATATGGTGGAAGGACATAACTAATTACATAATTTGGTATCAAAGGTGGTAGAATAAGTAAACGTAGGTGACAGAAAACCACTTAACAGAACAATAGGTTAAGTGCCGACAAAGGGACAAACATTCGGTTTAGACACCCAGAGTACAGTGTCTAACATTTGGTTGTGCACCATCTTTGTTCCATGCAATTACTTCTTACAAGACCTACATGTTTCCAAACAGCAGAGAATGATGAGCAAGAGAAATCCAACCCTCACAAACAAATTTTTTTATAAATAAACAATATACCCCTTGAATTTCCTGTTATGAGGTCCTTCCTCTCCACCACCAGACCGCCATCTTGGATTACGTTACAGAAGGGACGACAGCACCCTCTGGTGGCAGTATGGTGTACTATGTCAGTTGGAATTCAGAACCCATGGCGACTACACTTGACGGTGATACTGCCTCTAACTGTTTAAATAAATAGTGCATGCAAAATAAAGACTTACGTCCAGCACAGATCAAGTCCTCTTCCCACCATTTCCTAGGATGAGGTGTCGGTTGGATGACTTACGTTAGTGGATGCAGTCCAAGTGCCCTTTCTTTCCCACCATTTTCATAGGTTAGTAGGGAGAGCCCAAGTGGCCTTTCTTTATCACCAAAATTCAAATTTCCCGCCAATCCCTAGGAAGAGGTGGCAGTTTGATGACTTGGGTTAGTGGAGGCAGCCCAACTGCCCTTTCTTTCCCACCATTTTTCTTACGTTAGTAGAGGCTGCATTATCCTGGTGGAATATGAACCTCCCGTCATTTTCTGGGGGAGGGGGTTAGGTTAGTGGAGGTAACCCAATTGACCTATCTTCCCGCCAAAATTCAAATTTCCCGCTAAAATCCGCCATCATGAATGACGTCACAGTCGCCATCGTGGATGACATCATGTGCTGTTGCCAAGTCTACATACCGCCATCTTGGGTGGCGTCACGCCGCCATCTCGGATACATCTGTCAACAATGCAGAGTGGGCTCATGTCTCCCTTTCCCCAATACTCTAATGGTGTGGCTTGGTAGTTCAATGAATGGTCGCAGGTGCAGAGTAATTAATGATAAAACGAGACCATTATCGAAATTCATGAAACATGCATTCTCCCGCCTCCTATGTATCTGCTGTCATTTGACAATGACCAAAGTGGAGCCAGTGCAGAGAAAAAGAAGAAAAGCGAAACCTATGTACAGCAATGACTGTACACCTAACGTCATCGTGCAATCAGCAGCTTCTGGTGTGATGGTTTGATCCAAGACTGATATTGTATCATAAACTTGAATGAGAGTATAAAACAAGGGGTTTGAAAAGCAGAAGTTGAGGTTCATTGGAAGAATACTAAGGAATTGTAGTTCATACACGAAAGAAATGGCTTACAAAACACTCATTCTATTGATTACTGAGTTTTGCTCATCAGGCTAAAACTCTTACAAGATTTGACAGAAGAGATATAAAAGAGCGACCAATAACGTCATGGGATAATTAAGTAAGTACAAGACTGTGAAGGAGATTATTATCTCACTTCTGTGGTAGACGCTACAGGACAGGCATTGTGCATCACGCGAGCTCTACCGTTAAAATTCCGAGATTTTACGTTCCGGGAAGACTGAGGCAACATATTAGATCCCTCCACAAAGCCTCGCGAAATGACCGCAACGGCAACTCAGACACATTAGAGATCATACGGTGATTTATCGATTGACCTTCTTCCAGCACGCCATTCGCGAATGAAACGGGAGTGGGAGGGAAGGTGAATGATAGTGAAAACAGAAGTACCCTTCGCCACACACCCCAAGGTGACTTAGATGTACAAGTATGCCGCTGCCTCAACAAGTCCAGCTTCCTTGGCCCTCCGACATTAACAATGCTACCTAGATTATGCGTCATATTTGAAAGTTGTCATCTATCAAACACATTATAGGTCGTGCACTCATACGCGCATGGGTAGGAACTTCGTTTGCTGTCGGACACATTTCATTCCGTGTATATATGCGCGCAACTTCTCTGTCTCAGAGAATTTAGACAACTGTCAGAAAGAGTAACTTATCTTTAAGGAAGACTGTGAGTTTGTCTCACCAAGTCGCCTGACTTTGAAGTGAGCCGGCCAATATGAAGGCTTGGAGGTCAGAATGGATTAGAGAGTGGCACATGGCCAGTGATCAAAGCGACACACCCTATTCTTCCGCCTGGTGTCGTGAGGGTGTGCTCAGCTCTCAGCTGTTTATTATAAATGCTTTTCTTTGTGCTAAAGAAATGGGGAAGGGGACGCTACATCGACCTGGATTATGGTGAGGTAGTTGCCACCCCAATGTGTTTAATTACAATGAGGGTGTCAGGAGGGAAGGTACATGGGTTGAGTGGTAATAGTATTAGTGATCCTGTACAAAAAGCTTCATATGGACGTGTGCCCTATTCCGAATGGGTTCCGAGATAGTACAAATTTAATTTACATTTCTTATTTAGTTTGTGTATTATTCAAACACCGTTGTTTCTTACAGCGTACCGTAGTGGCGTAGAGGAAGCAGAGACTAACAATTTCATACAGACACTTATAGTCTATCAAGTTGGGAAACTACCACGAACTGGCCTAGAAAAACTACCTAATTCGCACAGCATGCGCGTCGCGCGAAATTTTGTTTATTCGCGCTCTCTTCGCAAAAACTATTAGTCCTCGGGCAAAAATGAATAAAACTTTTTTTTGCGGGAAACTTATTGTAGTTTAATTTTGTACTGCGACAAGTTTTCGCTGGAGGGTGCGGTTTTCGAGTTACTCAGTAAAACATACAAAAGTGGAAAGTATTCTATCTCGGAAACCACTCAGAATAGGGTAAATATCCATGTGAAGTTTTTTGTTCAGGATCACTAACACTATTAGCCCTCAACGCGTGTATGTTCCCTCCTGACCCACTCAGTATAGTTAAACACATTAAGGAAGCAGCCATCTCACCTCTCAAAGAATGTACCTTTCCTGCTAGGTCACCCTGTATTGTAAATAACATCAGATTTACTCGCGCGAGACGCTTTGCAGTCATAGCTATTGGGGACAGGGGTAGTGGGAATATCAGGTCTTCGTTCGAGTTCACAGTTTTGTTAAAACACGTGGCAATCAATATTCAATATCTGTTCGGTCAAACGAATTTGCAAGTTGATAATATCATTGGTTTTCCACTCAGTAATTAGCATCATGGGCGTTAATACGAAAATGGTGTGATTTTACTTGTCTTCTTTATATATAAGGTCAAGTGGTGACACATGGTCCGTAGAAGAGCACTTGCACATGAGATTTTGCATTAATTTTCTGAACACTATTTAATCACTGTTTATATAATTTTGGATTCTTACTTACTTATTTTCCGCTCCCCTGACCTTTATTCAGATTTTTACAACGTTCCAGTTAATAATTACGTTATCGAACGAACTACGTTTCGCTTTCGCTATTTCTCATGCAGAGAGAGAATAAACTTCCTATAGCAGTAACGGCACTTTCATATTGTTAAGTGAAATTTTCAGCTAGCCACGTGAGTTCTTGTTACAGTGACACTTCACGGCGAGTGGTTGTAGTGACTCAGGGGCGATATTTCACACTAAGGGGTAAAGCTTCAGGGGACTGTAAACCAGTGTGAAATCACAGATCAAAGTATAAAGTACCGGCAGTTTATCAAGTTTTTCAAGAGTAACAGCCAGAAACCCACTGGCTCACTAAGTAACCTCTACGAAATCCAGCTCTTTCACGCACTGTGCTTATCAACGCCGGCCTTAAGCATATAATAACCAAATGCGACGATGCAAACACAGATGACTGTTAGACTAACTTACGCGTAGTTGCTGCCGACTGCCATTGTGCTCCCTCTGTACGAGGCTGCATTGCCTTCACTGTCGTCTGGCAGTTCCCCATGGAGATGGTGTTTTCACTTCACGCACTAGAGCTACTCGCTTTTCATTTAGCGCTAATGTGTTCTGCACCATCGTCACACTAACCTCCGTCACATAACAGCAGAAGAAAAATGACGCTTTTAAATATTTATACACTACTGGCCATTAAAATTGCTACACCAAGAAGAAATTCAGATGATAAACGGGTATTTATTGGACAAATATATTATACTAGAACTGACATGTGATTACACTTCCACGCAATTTGGGTGCATAGATCCAGAGATATCAGAACCCAGAACAACCACCTCTGGCCATAATAACAGCCTTTATACGCCTGGGCATTGAGTCTAACAGAGCTTGGATGGCGTGTACAGGTACAACTGCCCATGCAGCTTCAACACGATACCACAGTTCATCAAGAGTAGTGCCTGGCGTATCGTGACGAGCCAGTTGCTCGGCCACCATTGACCAGATGTTTTCAGTTGGTGAGAGATATGGAGAATATGCTGGCCAGGGCAGCAGTCGAACATTTTATGTATCCACAAGGCCTGTACAGGACCTGCAACATGCGGTCGTGCATTATCCTGCTGAAATGTAGGGTTTCGCAGGGATCGAATGAAAGATAGAGCCACGGGTCGTAACGTCCACTGTTCAAAGTGCCGTCAGTGCGAACAAGAGGTGACCGAGACGTGTAACCAATGGCACCCCATACCATCACGCCGGGTAATCGCCAGTATGGCGATGACGCATACACGCTTCCAATGTGCGTTCACCGCGATGTCGCCAAACACGGATGCGACCGTCATGATGCTGTAAACAGAACCTGGATTGATCCGAAAAAATGACGTTTTGCCATTCGTACACCCAGGTTCGTCGTTGGGTACACCATCGCAGGCGCTCCTGTCTGTGATGCAGCGTCGCGGGTAACCGCAGCCATGGTGTCCGAGCTGATAGTCCATGCTGCTGCAAACGTCGTCCAACTGTTCGTGCATATCGTTGCTATCGAGATGTGGCTGCACGATCCGTTACAGCCATTCGGATAAGATGCCTGTCATCTCGACTGCTAGTGATACGAGACCGTTGGGATCCAGCACGGCGTTCCGTATTACCCTCCTGAACCCACCGATTCCATATTCTGCTAACAGTCATTGGATCTCGACCAACGCGAGCAGCAATGTCGCGATACGATAAACTGTAATCGCGATAGGCTACAATCCGACCTTTATCAAAGTCGGAAACGTGATGGTACGCATTTCTCCTCCTTACACGAGGCATCCCAACAACGTTTCACCAGGCAACGCCGGTCAACTGCTGTCTGTGTATGAGAAATCGATTTGAAACTTTCCTCGTGTCAGCTGTAGGTGTCGCCACCGGCGCCAACCTTGTGTGAATGCTCTGAAAAGCTAATCATTTGCATATCACCGCATATTCTTCCTGTAGGTTAAATTTCGCGTCTGTAGCACTTCATCTTCGTGGTGTAGCAATTTTAATGACCAGTAGTGTAAATTTATTTCCTAGATAGTTTGCATAAGAAAACTAAATATGCCAACTAAATGAACGGGCTGCGGTTGAGTTGACGTATCTTCTTTTTCTCAAAGAAACTACGCGAGCAAAGAGAACAAAACGGTCGCCGTTGGCTTCCCTATCAACAGGGACGCGTCCTCTTCTTAGAAAATCCTAAACAAAGGAGCTAGAGTTCTTGCGAAAGACGTGACATTTTGAAAAGCGAGTCACACTTGAGGTTTTCAGCTTCATGCACACGTGGCCTAGCTTCTGTGGGAGGCAGAATTATGGCTTACGGAGGGGTCCATTGTTTGACATCCTCATCCGATCGACCTGAAGGAAAGATCTAAAGAAGTCGAAGTCGTTCTGCTATAGACGATTTAGGGCGAACACAATCTTGTTAAGAAGATGAGCATAGAACTTGATTGGGAATCGCTGGAAGAAAAGCAGAATTCTTCTCAGGAACAGATTGACAATTTTACTACTTCATCCGTATATTTAGCGTGAGGGATGAAAGAAGATAGAGTGTTTGTGACGCAAACGGAGATCAACGGACCGCCGATTATTGTCGTTCCTTGCGTCAGTCTAAGAGGGGACAACTAGTGGTGGAAGAACCTTCCGTCATGCAACCTTCAGAAATAAGTGTGCAGAAGTAGATACAGACAGAGCAATGGGATAACCATGAAGCTAAATAAATACAGGAGTGAGAAGACTGCAGTCCTGTAGAAACCAGCATTAGTGAATATTTCCAGACAGTAGCACCTTTTTTATGTTGAATTATTACACAGGGAAGCATAAAGAGAACAAAGCGGTCGCCGTAGGCTTCCCTATCAACAGGGACGCGTCCTCTTCTTAGAAAATCCTAGAACAAGAGAGCTAGAGTTCTTGCGAAAGAACCATTATATGGTTATTATATTATTTCAAGGGAGGATGTACAAATACCATTAAAGAACAGTTTAAATTGCTAGCAGGAGTAATAAAACAGTACCACATTCACTGAGATGACAAAAGTCATGGGATACCTCCTAAAATCTTGTCGGACCTCCTTTTGCACCGGCCAGAGTGGCCGAGCGGTTCTAGGCGCTACAATCTGGAACCGCGCGACCGCTACGGTCGCAGGTTCGAATCCTGCCTCGGGCATGAATGTGTCTGATGTCCTTAGTTTAGTTAGATTTAAGTAGTTCTAAGTTCTAGGGGACTGATGACCTCAAAAGTTAAGTCCCGTGGTGCTCAGAGCCATTTGAACCAACCTCCTTTTGCCCAGTGTAATGTAGCAACTCGGTATGGCAAGGACTCAACAAGTCATTGGAAGTCCTCTGCAGAAATATTGAGCCATCCTGCCTCTACAGCCGTCCACAAGTGCGAAAGTGTTGCCGGAGCACGATTTTGTGAAAGATCTGACCTCTTGATTATGTCCCATAAATTTTCTGTGGGATTCATGACGGGCGATCTTGGTAGGCGAATCATCCTCTCAAATTGTCCAGAATGTGCTTCAAACCAACCACGAACAATTGCGGTCCGATGACATGGCGCACTGTCATGCATAAAAATCCCGTACTTGTTTGGGAACATGAAGTCGATGGATGGCTGCAACTGGTCTCCAAGTAGTCGAGCATAACCATTTCTAGTCAATGATCGGTTCAGCTGAACCAGAGGACTCAGTCCATTCCATGTAAACACAGCCCACACCACCATTATTGGAGTCACCACCAACTTGCAAAAAAAATGGTTCAAATGGCTCTGAGCACTATGGAACTTAATATCCGTGGTCATCAATCCCCTAGAACTTAGAACTACTTAAACCTAACTAACCTAAGGACATCACACACATCCATGCCCGAGGCAGGTTTCGAACCTGCGACCGTAGCAGGCGCGCGGTTCCGAACTGAGCGCCTAGAACCGCTAGACCACCGCGGCCGGCATCAACTTGCACAGTGCCTAATTGACAACTTGTGCCCATAGCTTCGTGGGGTCTGCGTCACCCTCGAACCCCACCATCAGCTCTTGCCAACTGAAACCGGTACTCAACTGACTCAGCCACAGTTTTTCAGTCATCAAGGGTCTAATCGATATTGTCACGAGTACAGAAGAGACGCCGCAGGCGATGTCGTGCAGTCAGCAAAGGCATTCGCGTTGCTTGTCTGCTGCCATAGCCCATTAACGCCAGATTTCACCGCACTGTCCTAACGGATAGGTTGGTCGTACGTCCCACATTGATTTGTGCAGTTACTTCACGCAGTTCTGTTCGCCTGTCAGCACTGACAACTCCGCGCAAACGCCGCTGCTCCCTGTCGTTAACTGAAGGCGGCCGGCACTGTGTTGTGGCTCAGGATGTATTCTGTCAACTGATCTCTTCTTTTAGTCAAGTTGTGCCATTAATTTCTTCTTCCCCCAAATAGATTCAGTACCTTGTCGTTAGTTACTGGATCGTTTCATATAACTTTCAGCATTCTTCTGCAGCACTGCACTTCAAAAGCTTCTATTCGATTCTTGTCTGAAATGTTTATCGCCAATGTTTCGCTTCCGTGAAATACAAATACCTTCAAGAAAGACTTCCTAAACACTTAAATTTATATTGGATATTAACAAATTACTATATTTCAGAACTGTTTCTCTTGCTATAGTCAGTCTGCATTTTATACGCTCTCTACTTTGCTCTTAATCATGGCAAAAAACAAAGCTACATACTACTTTTAGTGCTCATTTCCTAACGTAATCTGAATAATTCGACTAAGTTTTACTTTGGTATAACCACTTTTCAAGACACTATCCAACTTCTCTTGCAAGTTCTTTGCTGCCTCTGAGAAAATTATGCCATCGGCAAACCCTAAAATGTTTATTTCTTCTTCCTGAACTTTAATTCTCTTCGCTAATTTCTCCGTGGATTCCTTTATTGCTTGCTCACTGTACATATCGAATAACACCGCCGACAGGCAACAACCCTGACTCATTCCCTTCTCAGTTACTGCTTCCCTTTCATGTCCCATCATGCTCGACTGTGTTGGACCTACTCTCGTAATGCGAGACGTGAGAACACGTAATCCACCCAGGAACATTGTCGAACATGATCGTTTTGGTTGTCCAGGAGTTCCTGTGTGGGGAAACATAATGTTCCATGGATGTACTGACCTCTAAACTCCTTCCTCACGTGCGTCTTTTGAGGGGTGCATTTGGCCTTGACCTGCGCGACCGCATCGGACAGCGGAGTTAGGATATGCAGCGAATGGATTAGCCTGTCCGATCTCCCCGACTTAGATCCCATCGAGCACTTGTGGGAGCATTGTGGACACGTGTGGCAGCGTATCCACATGCAGAAACGACCATCCAGCATTTGTCAATGGTGCCGGTAATGTAAATGTCGTGTGACTAGGGTCGTCGCGTAGACTGTTCGCCGAGTGGGAGTCTTTCGATTTGACGAAACTTCGGCGACTTGCGCGTCTATGAGGATGAAATGATGATGATTAGGACAACACAACACCCAGTCCCTGAGCGGAGAAAATCTCCGACCCAGCCGGGAATCGAACCCGGGCCCTTAGAACTGACATTCTGTCGCGCTGATCACTCAGCTACCGGGGGCTGATAATGGTGCCGGTGGGACAATGGGACGCCCAGCCACAAGAACTTATCAACTGCAGAGCGTATTTTCCCGCGCTTGGTGATCAGTCTATTAAGGACCATCACGAATCACGGTGACTTCAGCGTAATTGTCGTCTTTGAATAAAAGTGTAATTTCTGTTTGTCTCATTGCGTATTTCTTTCAGTCACCTTCAGTACGACGCCGCAGAAGTTCTTTCTATGCCTGTACCAAGTTTCATCGAAATATGTTTCTTGGCAATGACACATCTTGCGAAAGTTACTTTCACCATTTTTGCACACCATTGCATTTTGCGTCCCATCTTAGAACATAGCTCAAATGTGTGGGGCCATACCAAGCAGAGTGGATACTGAACGTATGCAATGAAGGGCAGCACGAGTGGCCAAAGAATTGTTTGCCCACGGGAGAGTGTCACAGAGTTGCTGTAAAAATTGTATCAAGAGAGCAGCGAAGTTAAGTGTTGATGAATTCTTCTCGGGTTATCAGCCGAGTGGTGGCGTCGTCTTCTCGCAACGTTTCGACAAGTTTCGTACCCATCATCTTCTGGTGAAGTAAGTGTTGTCATCCCGCGGAAGCCCACTTACATAGTTTCAAGGTTGAGTGTTAAATGAGGAATCTAGAAATACACTATCTGGTCAAAAGTATCCAGACACCCTTTGTAAAGGGGGATTGACCATTACACGTCACGAGAAGGCGGACCTACAAATATGAAATGTTGGTGGGGAATACTGCGTATAGCGAGTAGCAAAGCAGTAACAGCAGATTGGGTGGCCCGGTCAGCAGCTAACTTCGAACGTGGACTATATTTTAGTCATTGAATGACTCCTGAGTAACAAACTCAACAACAACTCTTTTAAAGCTGCCAAAGTCAGCTGTTGGTGATGTGTGTGTGAAGTGGGAACCTGAAGGAACAACCACCACTTAACCAAGACCAGAAAGACCTCATGTACTGACGTCCAAGGACCGTCGATCATTGCCGAATGTGGTTCGAAAACTGTCGCATGGAATCAGCAGAAGTGATTCCTCGTGAGTTCTAAATTACTAACAGCAGTCCAATTAACGCAATGAGTGTGCTCAGGCAGTTAAAGGGATTGTGGTACAACAATCGCGCAGCTCCTTGTAAGCCACACATCTCTAAATTCAGTGGATGGCCGGCTGTTGTGGCCGAGTGGTTCCAGGCGCTTCAGTCTCGAACAGCGCTGCTGCTACGATCGCAGGTTCGAATCCTGCCTCGGGCATGGATGTGTGTGGTGTCCTTAGGTTAGTTAGGTTTAAGTAGTTCTAAGTTCTAGGGGACTGATGACCTCAGATGTTGTCCCATAGTGTTTAGAGCCATTTGAACCATTTCAGTGGAGGTTTAGGTGATGTAAAGAGCGACGCCACTGACAGTGGAAAAGACTGGAAATGACTGATCTGGAGTGGTGACTCGCACTATGTCCAGCGACAATCCGATGGCTGCATTTCGGTTTGTCGATCCCTGGAGAACTTAATCTAACATCATGCGTAGTGGCAACAGTGAAATACAGAGGAGGGGTCTTACTGTATGGGGGTGTCTTTCGTTGGTACGTTCTAATCCCCTTATTGTGGTTAGGAGAATTCTAAATCAGACATTTTACGGTATGGTGTACTCTGTACAGTAGAGAAACTGCTCGAAGACGATGATGGCTTGTATCAGCATGATAATGCATGCTACCATAAAGTAGTATGTGCGATTCAATGGTTTGCGGATAACTTTACAGTACTGAAATGGACTGGCCTGTCTACAGTCCGGACCTGAACCCAAACGAACACCTTTCAGATGAGTTGAACATTAATTTCGCTCCAGACCCCAATGTCCAACATAACTACCTTGGTGTGTTTCGACTCTTGAGGAAGAATAGGCTGCCATTACTCCACAGACAGTAAGACACGTCACTGAAAGTGCCCCCATCAGTGTTAAAGCCGTCATAAAGACGAAGTGTGGACGCACTGCATGTTGTGTTGTTGCTGTTGTGGTCTTCAGTCCAAAAACTGGTTTCATCCCGCTGTCCATGCTACTCTATCCTGTGCAAGCCTTTTCATCTCAGACTAACTACTGCAACCTACATCCATCTGAATCTGCTTAGTGTATTCATCTCTTGGTCTCCCTCTATGATTTCTACCCTTCACACTTCCTTCCAGACTAAATTAGTGATTCCTTGATGCCTCAGAATGTGTCCTACCAACTGATCCCTTCTTCTAGTCTGTTTGTGCCACATATTTCTCTTTTATCCAGTTCCGTTCAGCACCTCCTCATTAGTTACATGATCTACCCATCTAATCTTCAGCATTCTTCTATAGCACCATATCTCAAAAGCTTCTATCCTCTTCTTGTCTAAACTGCTTATCGTCAATGTTTCACTTCCATACATGGCCACACTCCATACAAATACTTTCAGAAAGGATTTCCTGTGACTTAAATCTGTACTCGACGATAACAGATTACTCATCTACAGAAACGCTTTTCTTCCCATTGCCAGTCTGCAATTTATATTCTCTCTACTTCGACCATCATCAGTTATTTTGCTTCCCAAATAGGAAAACTCATCTACTACTTTAAGTGCCTCATTTCCTAATCTAATGCCCCCAGCATCATCACCTGATTTAATTCGACTACATTCCAGTATCCTCGTTTTGCATTTCGTTGATGTTCATCTTATACCCTCCTTTCAAGACACTGTCCATTCCATTCGACTGCTCTTCCAAGTTCTTTGCTGTCTCTGGCAGAATTACAATGTCATCGGCAAATCTCAAAGTTTTTATTTTTTTCTCCCTGGACTTTAATTCCCACTCCAAATTTTTCTTTTGTTTCCTTTACTGCTTGCTCAATCTACAGACTGAATAACATCGAGGACAGGCTACAACCCTGTCTCACTCCCTTCTCTAGTACTTATTCCCTTTCGTGCCCCCTCGACTCTTATATAACTGCGATCTGGTTTCTGTACAAATTGTATAAAGCCTTTCGCTCCCTGTATTTTACCCTCGCCAATTTTAGAACGCCGCATTTTAAAGTCCAATAATTGCCCCTCAATATCGCATCCGCAGGAACCAAAAAATAAGATTCGGTATAATGACAGCACGAACAGAAGCTTTAAAACAATCATTCTTTCAGCGTTCTGTCCTGAATGGAACGTGAAGAAATCCTAATACGTGTTACAATGGGAAGAGACCCTAGCACGTAGTACACGTAGTACCTGGCAGTGGTTTGCAGAGCATGTGTGTAGATGTAGAATAAAAATCCTTTTTGGTTTCAGAGATACGTGCAAGCAGTTGACTTATCGACTAAAGTGTATTACAGTGTCAAAGAATGCTCACTCTTTACAAACTAAATTCAGTGGCGCTCCCATCCACATAAACACTGGCATGCTGACCGACCGCTGATTAATACTCTGGAAAGGCGTCACTGGACAGCTTAATTATAGTGATATATGGGCACAGTATCACTCCTCCGGTCAATATCAGCTTCCGAAATCAAAGCCGTTATTTGTCCAAGAAGCTTCTTGTTCTCGAGAGACTTACTAGATCCAGTCGCAGTTCTCCAATTAAAGCAATTCATTTGCTGGTAATAGAAATCGTTCCCTGCTCCTCATTCAGAGAGGCTCAGCTCTTTATACATGAAAAGAATTCTTCCGGTGACCTCCAAACTGCTGCCGTCACCACTACATGTGAGATAACGAGTGACTGCTACTTCATCGTTGCTATTACAGACAGAGACGCGTTCCTAGACTAATCTTCGGAGTGTGAATGTTGCGTAACAGCTAATTTCGTCAACTGCCTAGAAAAACAAGCAGGGCGAGCGAGCGTGATCTGCGCGCTGAGTTCAGCGAGCTCGCTGCAGCAGCGCAGTGGATGGGCGAATGAGGGTGGGGGGTGTAGGGGGAGAGGTGCTGGTGGGGGCAGACAGCACGACTCGCGTGGGCGGCTCGGCGCCTGCCCCCCATCTCGCAATGTCCGACATCCCTGCCCTCGCCTCTCACTCCCGGCTCCTGTTGCTTTATTTTGTCCCGCTCTCCACGGCTCAAGGAGACGAATGTGTGACGTAGAACCTAGCGCGCTCTCTGTCTAGTGTGACATCACAGAATGGTCGGCTCAGATCGTTCGGCACGGCAACGCCGCAGCCGCCTCGCTCCCTCCGCATGCACGCGCTACTCCGACGCTACATGAAGACAACAGCGCAGCGAATGATGGAGCGATATGCGAGCCGCATCCGGGCGGACTAAACAGACTAGCTGTTGTGAACTTCCACGACTCAGAAAAACTAAATGTGTCAAATTCTGCACACACACTTTCATCTGTACTCCATAAGCAACCGTGCGGTGATTCCTTATTTATACCATTCGCAGATGGCACACAGGAAGAAACATAGCTCGGTGTAGGAAAAGCACTGTCGTCCTTTACTCATCCGCTTGCCGCCGTCAGCAGTTTGTGATTGGCGGAATATACGTCACATGACATTTCTCTCCATATTGGGCGCACCTACGGCACGTGACATATTTGCGGTAGTTTCCCCTGAAATAATACCACACTTTCACGAGGCGAGAAGGGAGGGAAATTTTATGGGATTGCTGCTGAAGGCAAAATGCAGCAAGAAGAGTTTTTATGGGTTTATGTACATCGCCTCAAGATTTGACATTCGCCGATATCATGTAACAAAGCTTGTTTCAACTTGAACGGATTTGTGATCTAAGTTGCTTTTAATGATAAGAGTTAAATTCTTCACAATACGATACAAATGGTTAAAACACTGAAGTAAAAATGACATGTGACTGACTCACCACATTTGATTATTTTTTCATAGGACATTTTTTATTCTTGAAGAGTATTGGCTGATTTTTTTCGTCTGTTTACTTGTATTTTGTGCATCTTCGCAGCAAAGACGTTAAACGAAAAGAGCAAACGCATAAAAGATACGCAGATGTTATAAGACATGAAATGTAATCGTAACAGTACAGTCGTTTTTCTGTTGCACAGCTGCTTAACTATTGGGGTAAGTAATTTCAGACTCTTATACTAGGGGCATTTTTGTTGTGTATCTTCGCAGAAAAATCTGAACATAAATACAGTGTTAAATACTTACGTCTTAGTTGCGCTGTAGTCGAGATAAACGTTTGTAGGCTGTCAGCTGTCAAGCAAGGATGTTGTGATTGCTTCATGCTTGCGCGATAAAGTTACACATTTCAAAAGGTACTGTTCATGTATTATCTACCTGTCCTATCTTCAGGATCTTCTATAGCACCATATTTCAAAAGCTTTTATTTTCTTCTTGTCTAAACCATATATCGTCAAGTTTTTCGTCTTTACAAGGCTACATTCCAGAAAAATACCTTCAGAAAAGACTTCCTAACACTTAAATCTACCGCGTGACCGCTAAGGTCGCACGTTCGAATCCTGCCTCGGGCATGGATGTGTGTAATGTCCTTAGGTTAGTTAAGTTTAAGTAGTTCTAAGTTCTAGGGAACTGATGACCTCAGAAGTTAAGTCCCATAGTGCTCAGAGCCATTTGAACTTAAATCTATATTTGATGTTAACAAAGCTCTGTTCTTCAAAAACGTTTGTCTTGTCATTAACAGTCAACATTTTATCTCCTTTCTATCAGTTATTTTGCTGCCCAAACAGCAAAAATCACCAACTGCTTTCAGTGTCTCGTTTGCTAGTGTAATTCCTTCACTAACTCCTGATTTAATTCGACTAATTTCCATTACTCTTGTTTGCTTTTATTAATTTTCATCTTATATCCTCTTTTCAAGACCCTGTCCATTACGGTCATCTGCTCTTCCAAGTTTTTTGCTGTCTCTGACAAAACTACAGTATCATCGGCAAACCTCAATGTTTTTATTTTTCCTCTCTGAACTTTAATTTGTATTCCAAATTTTATTTTTGTTTCCTGTACCACTTGCTCAGTGCACGGATTTTTAGTCTTATCTCTTATATACTGTCGGAAGAGCAAGGTTTCTGTACTAGTAAATGGTTTGTTTCAGATAGTTACTTTTATATTTTGTTATGGAAACTACTCCAGAACTGTGGTGTTTGTCCGACAGCTTACAGTTTTCTTTGTAAAGACGACGTTTTCCGACCAAATACTGCTTACCATTTTTCTGCTGCTGTTGCTGAGGATTCGAGATGACCAGTTTAAAGTCACTTATGACAACAGTAAGTACTTAAGTTCGGTGTCGCAACAGGAAGTGTGAAATGTAAGCGTGTATGAAAATTCTGCGCAGTGAAATTTTCGACCAAGCAAAAATATGAGAAATTTGCACCTAAACTAAATTCTGTAAAATGTGAACCCATTATTCCCGGAACTGCCTGCTCACTAAGTCACTGCCTACCTGCACCCCTGAGAGTCCTCGTCCGCTGGAAACGCTCCCTGTGAGTCGCGGCCTACCTGCACTTCGGAAGTACGCGTCCACACCAGTGAATGACCGATTTAACCAATATCCTTAGTTCAACTAACAATTAAGCTTCGGAGAATAGTCTAGAGATAAAGAAATTTATTGAAACTCAGTCACTCGTTGACTTTAGAAAGAGACTGAGATAATTTGAAAACTCTTTCAAACTCTGCAACTGCGCGACCGCTACGGTCGCAGGTTCGAATCCTGCCTCGGGCATGAATGTGTGTGATGTCCTTAGGTTAGTTAGGTTTAAGTAGTTCTAAGTTCTAGGGGACTGATGACCTCAGATGTTAAATCCTATAGTGTTCAGAGCCATTTGAACCATTTGAACTCTTTCAAACGTTGTACGTGAGTGTCTATGTCTTACAGTTCTTGATTTTAATACGCTTTGTACGTAAAAAGTTATTGGTGAGAGTTTGGTAGCGTCCAGAGATCACGGAGCCACACAAAAGTCGGCAACGCGAATCGATATCACAGACATCACCGATGGTTCGCAGCAATTCCCAACAACCAATGGCAGACATTCCAGAAGATCGCGCCTCCGTTTCGGCACAGCAGCGCCCCATGCTGAGGTCAATATAGTGTAGATCGTGCAAGAGCTCTGTTTCAGTTCGTGACTTCATCTGAAGGAGTCAACATCCTAGTGTAGAGTCAGCGAGTTGTTAAAGTTCCTGGTGAAATTGTACTTTAGTAAATGTTGAACAGTGCACATCAAGAGAACAGTTTGTTAATTAGTTTATCAATGATGCTTTGCTGGTCAATGACAGTTGTTAATTATCCAAGAACTGTGTCTAAATTAAGAAAATCTCTTATTCATCTATGTAATAAAGTGAACTATTCTTTCACGAGTTAATTCCTATGCACCACCTCATCGAGCAATCAAAGAAAACACAGTTACGGCCACATGAAAGTAGTTTCGTCTGGTCTCAACAGAGATACTTTATTCCTCTGGCCCGCCTGGAGGTACGGGGCATCCAGGAGAATTCGCCATTCATCTCTGGTCATTTCCTTCAATTTCGACCAGGTCCTGCCAAATTTTCCTCGTTCCTCCATGTACCACTGGTCCCGCCTCTCTTCCTTGTTTCCTGGGAATTCCATTCCAATGGCCTCTTTTTCGATCCCTTCGTCGTGCTTTCTCAATGTGTGCCCCTTACATCTCATCTTTTTCTCAAGTATCCGGTCATATAACCATGTCTGGTTTGTGTTTCTCCACAGCTACTCTTTTTTTTTTCTGGGTGCCAGATATTCATTGTGTACCACGGACGTTTATGAAGCTGCATGAAAGTGTGACGTAATAATCTCCTTTCACTGGCGTATAGGCCTAGAAGGACAGCCTTCACATTTGAATTAAAAACACGAACTTTTGTTTAACATGTGATGTTTCTCATTTGTCATATTAGATACAATTGTATGAAGGCATCACCTGCTTGCTTTATGCGCTTCTCCACATTTTCTCTAGTTCCACCATTTTCGGCCGGCCGCGGTGGTCTTGCGGTTCTAGGCGCTACAGTCCGGAACCGCGGGACTGCTACGGTCGCAGGTTCGAATCCTGCCTCGGGCATGGATGTGTGTGATGTCCTTAGGTTAGTTAGGCTTAAGTAGTTCTAAGTTCTAGGGGACTGATGACCTAAGATGTTAAGTCCCATAGTGCTCAGAGCCATTTGAACCATTTTTAGCCACCATTTTCTGTCACCACACTACCCAGAACAAAGATGAGTTGACAGTCTCATTCTGTTACTCCACTACAAATAAGAGCTCTTCCTTGTTCCCAGAATTTACTCTCATTTCCTTTGCTTCGCCAATATTTATCTTGAGGCCAGCGAGCTCTTCTTCTGGTAAGAAGGCGGAAGTTTAATCTCGTAACGAGACGTACGTGAATGCCACCGACATACAGCCATTAGTCCAACATGATTGTGACACATTATGAGCCAAAATATTATGACCGCTGCACACTGCGACATTTACACTAAGATGGAGAAAAAACGTTTTGGAAGTTTGCAGACGAGAAACTGTTATCCTGCTCACCACAACTCAGAACCCACGATGCTGTCCACTGTGCTGCAACTTCTACGTAGTTGTCATGTCTACGTCTATAATCTGTAAAGACGGTACTACGAATGTCAGTATTTGATATTTAATATGCGAATTGTACCAGAAAGACCTTTTGATACATCATCACTGTGGCGTAGCATTGAAACAGTATACTTCCGTAGCAAACAGTTTATAGCACTAAAAACATCAAATACAGGAAGTGTTTACCTATCGATTGGTAGTTTCCTGTCATTTTATTGTAACAAATCGTAGCTAAAAAAGAGAGAGAGATCCTCTATTTGCTGATACTTTGAAACAGCTTATATTCAAACCACGCTCTCTTTGATAAAGAAAATCCATCAAATACAATGTTTAACGCCATAGAATATGGTGGCTCCTGTCTTCGCCTTGTAACGTAAAACGATGTCGCGCCTCAATGGCCAAGTTTCTCTCCAATAGGCATGTCAGTTCCTTTATTGTAATGGAACGTGGAATTCCACGATGTTATGTCACCAGCTCATCTTCCACGTGTGTTTTCACGTGCCATGGCATGACCGCTTTCAGAGTAGGTTGTTGAACGCGGGGGTCCGCAGAAGACGACTCAAATGTGTTTCCACGTTGTCCCAGCGATATCGTCAGTTACGACTGTAGTGGCCACGGGATCATGAGACTTGGCCGTGGATAGGTGGAAAAAAATGGTTCAAATGGCTCTGAGCACTATGGGACTTAACAGCTATGGTCATCAGTCCCCTAGAACTTAGAACTACTTAAACCTAACTAACCTAAGGACAGCACACAACACCCAGCCATCACGAGGCAGAGAAAATCCCTGACCCCGCCGGGAATCGAACCCGGGAACCCGGGCGTGGGAAGCGAGAACGCTACCGCACGACCACGAGATGCGGGCTGATAGGTGGAAACACCTCGCTCGATGAGATGAATCTAGTTTCTCGTTACACCTTGTCTGAACAGCCATCATCCAGGAGAATGGACGCAGGAGGGAGGGAGCAGTGCCATGAGGGACATTCGCCTGGGCTTCCGTCAGGCCTGGGGGTGGTAATTAAACTCACCATCACAGATATCCACTTGGACATTATTGTGGACCAGCTCCGTCCCTCCAAATAGTTCAAAAATGTTCAAATGTGTGTGAATTCTTATGGGACTTACCTGCTAAGGTCATCAGTCCCTAAGTTTACACACTACTTAACTTAAATTATCCTAAGGACAAACACACACACCCATGCCCGAGGGAGGACTCGAACCTCCACCGGGACCAGCCGCACAGTCCATGACTGCAGCGTCTAAGACCGCTCGGCTAATCCCGCGCGGCTCCCAAATAGTTGAAATGGCTCTAAGCACTATGGGACTTAAAATCTGAGGTCATCAGTCCCGTAGACTTAGAACTACTTAAACCTAACTAACCTAAGGACGTCACACACATCCATGCCCGAGGCAGGATTCGAACCTGCGACCGTAGCAGCCACGCGGTTCCGGACTGAAGCTCCTAGAACCGCTCGGCCACAGCGGCCGGCTGCGTCCCTCCGTTCTCGGTATCTTCCCCAACGGCGATAGCATCTTCTAGCAAGATAACTGTTCGTATAACAAGTCGACAATTCTGCTACAGTGGTTTGAGGTGCAAGATAGTGAAGGCACTATGGTGTCTCGCCCATTGAAATTGTATGACCTGAAGTCGATGGAAGACATCTGGTATGCTATTGGTTGTCAGTTCCGCTCCCCATAACAACAGATCCGTAATTTACGGGATTTGTGTGACCTGTATTGAGAAATCTAGAACCAGATGCCGTCAGAAATTTACCATGGACTTGTTGAATCCACACCACACAGAAAAGCTACCGTATTGCAGTCCACAGCTGGACCAAAACGCTATTAGTAAGTGATCGTAATGTTTCAGCTCACCACTGTGTTTGTAACTGGGAATAACAGAAAGTAATAAAGCTCCGTCCACACGCAAAGTTTCTTGTCCCAACTGACTACTAAATAGTGAATGGACTGCAGCGCCCCTGCACTGAAGGAAGTCTTCTGTGGCCATTTTTCTTAACACGTCGGCGCTAAAACATCCTCTGACCGAAGTGCTATTTGATGTGCAGTTTGGCGCCTGAGACGTGAAAGTGAGGTATATTGTGTACTATGTCGCACAGAATGGGATGAAGAGGTGGGGTGCAGGGTGGTGCAGCAGCTGTCGTCGATGGGAAGCTTGACAGGAAGAGAAATGATTAGCGGACACGTGCATCTAGTAAACAGAAGTTTTATTTAACTAGTAGCTTTCTCCAAGCACTGCTAAGAAGCTTTCCAAAAGAAAAAGTGGCAATGAAGTCCAGCTACTACAAGAAGTAAACTAAATAGCGCCGGGCAGTGTGAGGCTCCTGCTGGTGCTTCATGAGCGAACTGTCGAAGGCTTCCAAGATGCTACTCCAGGCGGGTGTAAAATGAATGTGCGCAACGGAGAGTAATAAACGCTAAAATGAAGATTTGGCCCTGTCTGACTACCCTCTGAAGCAGATTTTAGGATCTCTTAATTCTACAAATTACAATCTAAACATAAATGAATGATGAAGGCAACTAATCCTACTAAATGATAAACGTTGTTCCTGCTTATATATTTATTGTAAATTTTAAAAAAGCTTCATATTACGAAGTTTACATTTCCTAAGTAAAATTACTAACCAATTGCCCAACTCTGTCCCTTATTATGACTGCGCGGTCTAATATCAACAACGCTAAATGACTGATATCATCTACGTACCAGACACTAGAACACTACTTTCAGAGATGACCTACCGTGGTATGGAACCTCAGTGGAAATAAACTAACGTGATCATAGGTGTTTAGCTTTTTTATAGCTCTAATAAGTGGAAGCAATTCGCGATATCACCGTATGTACTGCGTCCAGTGCGTTGAAGTGATTGTTCTCGTACTCGTCTGCAACGGTGGAAGAACTCCAGCCACAATTAAACTCTTTCAAACACTAGGACGGCAGAAGACGGTCTTCTGACTAATATACTCTAATACTGTCTTCTCCGCTCTGTGTTTTACAGACGAGAAACGCGAACTCCGAGCCACAAGGACAGAGTTCAGATAACGTCTCAACGTAAGTATAGGCAGAGGAAGTGCTCTCAGTTACTGAACCCTGCGTACTCAACGACGACTTCCAACCCGGAGGTGAAGTCCAGAATCGTATAGGTTCGCAACAGTACAGTGCCTAACTGTTCTAACTATGAACTCTCCTGAGAGCAAAGACAGGAAGTCCGTCTGCACCAACAAAGCTGATATCGAGCGACCGTCACACACGGGCGCTCACAATGGAAGACCTCGTCTCTCCACCGCTGGCTTCCCAGCAAGGCTCCGCTCCCCATCATCCTAATTCCGAAAACGAAACCACGGAATATTCTCCCTCTCTACAGATTCTTCCGAACACAGACCAACCATATTTTAGTCTTTTGTCGTCCAGCGCGGAAAGTTCGCGAGGAAATACCTATACTCGTAAATGGTACGCTTCTGAGTAAAAGTCCGTGGAAATAAGCCAGCTTGCATGGTTTCCCAGGTGCCACTTCTTCGTTCCTCTCACCTGCTTCCAAGATTTGCAGAGTTCGGAAGTATTATCCGGTCGTCCTCCCAGCCCTAAACTGGCCGGTCACGACTCTATTCTGCCCCAGCATTCAGGTGTCTCAATGTCCGTCTTGCTACTTCCTGTGTTAAGCAGGACCAACAGACCTGTGTGGGCCTTCCACCCAGGGCTTGAGTTCCGCCTGCCGTTTCATTTCTGTTGTTCCAACCTCTACCAGTATGATAATAAAGACACTCTGTCACCTTTCATGCAATAAGCGTTAACAATTATTTACATGGCTTACGTGACAATGTTAGTCTGCTTTAATATTCATACAAACGATGTACAACCTATCACATGATACCTAATTGTGTTTGTAGATTACGGCAAAGTATGTGGAAGGGTGCTTGTAAGGAGGGAAATTATAGCCAACTTACAGGCTAACTAACACTGAAGACTTTCCAAAGGTTACTATGAGAGTAGGTGGTGTAGCTGCCGACGCCCCTCCCACACAGTGGCGACCGAGGAGGTTCATAGTCTGAGCTGCCAGGGGCGTGGCTCATCAGGCGGGTATCATTGGATCCACCAGGTCCCCACGGCATCCGTCCGAAGCGTGCGTTTCGGTTGTCAACTGTGTGATGCTGATGGGAGCGGTATCAATCTACGATACCACTAGGTATGAGGGAGTCAGAATACTGAGGCAGTATTAAGAAACCAGCAGTGATAATAGAAATCATTAATGTCCAAACAAGATTCACAGCGGGTGTTCTTGAGAGAGGTCCTCTGCACTTCTCGGAACTGAAAGAACAGGAAAAGTGCCGTCTTTTTTATTCTATAGAACTAACTTTTTACTGTTGAAACGATGTTCGTTAAAAAGTCTTTTTTCTATTTACGTTCTTCTTTATACACTCTGTGGAAGTTTTCTTTCTCCATGTGTTCTGGAACGTAAATACAATCTAAGACAAAACGACACACCAGGAAGGAATTATTCGAATGGGACAGAAGTCGCTAGACGTGATGTACAAGTACATACAAACCAACTATTACAATTTCAACAAATGATTACAATTTCAAAAAGATGGCTGTTTTATTTAGGAAAAAGAACTCCACAAACTGAGGAAGTCAATAACGCGTTGATCTGGTCCTTATGCAAGCAGCCGTTCGTTGGACGTCTTCAAGAGGAATATCATGCCAAATTCTGTCCAATTGGCGCGTTAAATTGTCAAAATCCCCAGCTGATCGGAGGGTCTTGCCCAAACTGCTCCAGACATTCTCAGTTGGGGACAAAACAGGACAAGGTATAAAAGAGCAGTGCATTGGCGAAGCTGTCATTTGTACTCAGGTGATTCATGTGAAGAGCTTTCAGACGTCATTATGGCTGCACGAAAGGGACATTCGATTTCGGAAATTGTTAGGAAATTCAATGTTCCGAAATCCACTGTGTCAACTGTTTGCAGGGAATAACAAATTTCAGGCACTGTCGCTCACCGAGGGCAATGCAGAGTCCGACAGCCTCCACTTAACGACCGATAGTAGCTGCGTTTGCGTAGAGTTGTCAGTGCTAACAGACAAGCAACACTGCGTGAAGTAACCGCAGAAATCAATGTGCGACGTGCGACGAACGAGTCTATTAAGACAGTGCGGCGAAAATTAGCGTTAATGGGCAATGTCAGCAGACGACCGACGTGGATGCCTTTGTTAACTGCACGACGTTGCTTGCAGCGCCTCTCCTGGGCTCGTGACCATATCGGTTTCCCTAGACGACTGGAGAACCGTGGCCTGGACAGATGAGTCCTGATTTCAGATGGTAAGAGATGCAAACTCGTCTTGGTCTGTGCAAGCTCCTTAATGGTGTGGGCTTTGTTTACTGGGTCCTCTGGTCCAGCTGAACCAATTATTGACTGGAAATGGTTACAGAATGAGATTATCACTCTGCAGCGGAGTGTGCGTTGATATGAAACTTCCTGGCAGATTAAAACTGTGTGCCCGACCGAGACTCGAATTCGGGACCTTTGCCTTTCGCGGGCAAGTGCTCTACCATCTGAGCTACCGAAGCACTACTCACGCCCGGTACTCACAGCTTTACTTCTGCCAGTATCTCGTCTCCTACCTTCCAAACTTTACAGAAGCTCTCCTGCGAACCCTGCAGAACTAGCACTCCTGAAAGAAAGGATACTGCGGAGACATGGCTTAGCCAAAGCCTGGGATTTTCACTCTGCAGCGGAGTGTGCGCTGATATGAATGTTCGGTTACTTGGAAACCATTTGCAGCCAGACAACGATGGGACTTTTATGGATGACAATGCGCCGTGTCACTCAGGCCACAGTTGTTCTCTATTGGTGTAAAGAACAAACATTCTGGACAATTCGAGCGGATAATTTGGACGCCCAGATCCCCGACATGAATCTCATCGAATATTTATGGGACATAATAGAGAGGTCGGTTTGTGCAGGAACACATGCACTGGCAACACTTCCGCAATTATGGACTGCTATAGAGGCAGCATTGCTCACTATTTCTTCAGGAGACTTCGAGCGACTTGTTGAGTCCCAGATCATGTGATCTGGGGTTGAGTCCACTCTACGTGGAGCTGCTGCACTACGCCGGGCAGAAGGTTTCCGACACGATACTGAGAGGTATCCCATAACTTTTGTCGCCACAGTGCGTATAGAAAAATCTTCACTCCAGATGTTCCCTGAGCCGTTGGTTCAAATGGCTCTGAGCACTATGGGACTTAACATCTGTGGTCATCAGTCCCCTAGAACTTAGAACTAATTAAACCTAACCAACCTAAGGACATCACACACATCCATGCCCGAGGCAGGATTCGAACCTGCGACCGTAGCGGTCACGCGGTTCCAGACTGAAGCGCCTAGAACCGCTCGGCCACAGCGGCCGGCCTGAGCCATTGGCTTAATTCTGTTTCCACCCAGATGAATGGTGAAGAAGTCCTCATTGAATGACGAATAATCTCTTTTCATAGGTTATTAGTTACAGAGGTATCAGGATCAACTTCGGTTTTCCAAATGGATCTATATTAATTTCTACTGCTAGTTTCGTAGTTCTAAAAGACAGAAATTCAACGGCGTGTCAGTCTTCAAAATCCGATAAACAGATTCACCGAAAGTACAGTATTTAGGATTCATGTGTTTTGAATATGAAAACGACTGCTGCCTTACGAGGTAATTCAAACTGCTACACGTAACATCGAATCTGCGCGTCGGGTGTTCCAGCTTTAAGCAACTAAGAAAGTCTATGTACAAAACAGGATACCTGAGAGAAGTTTAATTTGTAATTGGTACAGCTACATGTGGTTGGAACAATGTACCAACTCAAATGTAAAGATCGTGGAATTTAACGACGATTCAACAGCTAATTACAGTAACATTTATACTTTTACTTCTGCAGGGCTCTTGAATTGACCTGTAAAACAGGGAATTACGGAATAACATTGTTGAATAATAAATTCGCGTCATGAGTGTAGTGTCAAGATACATTGCGAAATTACATCATCAACAGTGGCAAAAAAATTACAAAAAGGTATGGTCATAAACATTCCTTAAAATTCCATATGTCGACGGTTATTAACATCGCTCTCCATGTATGCAGTAAATGTTGAAGAAGACTAGCACGACTATTTTGGGTGTTTTTATGATCGAACCGAACTGATAGTCAAAACTACGTCTCGCTTGAAACTTGACTGTGGTTATCCGAAATTAATTCTTTGATTCTTTATATCCAAGTCCTATTCTTTTACATGTCAAAGATCGACAATTCGCTTTAAATGTTCAGAAACGTAAAATTATGCTCTTCAGAAAACGAAAACCTTAGTGTCCTGTGACTGCAATATCAATGAGTCACAAATGGAATCAGTCAACTCACACATTACACAGGAGTAGGGATATGAAGTGAAATAATCAGAGAGGTTCAGTCGTAGGTAAAGCAGGTGATAGGCTTCGGTTCATTGGTAGGATCCTGGGAAAGTTCAGAGTGTCTGCAATTAAGACTGACTGTGAAACATTGCTACAAGCCGTCCTAGAATATTCCTGAAGTTTATGGGACCCATACCAGATAGGACAATAAGGAATGTTTAACTTCTACATTCGTTTGAAAGGGCAGTACGAACGGTCAGAGATTTGTTGGACCCACGGGAAGGGATCACTGAGATGCTGAATAACCTATACAGGCAGTCGCTTGAACGTAGATGCCGATAATTCTGCGAAAGCCTGCTTACAAGAACGAAAACGTACAATGGACAGTGTAGTGTGAAATTGTTAACTGCGTTTTCATCTTTTGTGTAACACATCACATATATTGAAATTTATTAGATTAACGTATCTTTTAATTTTTATTAATTATTTTTATTTAATTGTGGAGGAATCTCTTTTACACTGTTTTAATGCAGTTGTCTACGCATTATGCACAAGTCATTTGGCTATATGAAATTTTTCTTCAACATATTCTTACTTTTCATTTTACTTTTACACCACTGTTGACGACTACACTTTGCATTGCCAGATATGTGTGGGTTCATAATATTTTGTTGTTATTTGCACAATCTTTGATGGTAGTGTTTTTAATATCACAGTTTGTAATTTCATTTTTCCTGTTCCATTATAGACCTGAAGGTGATCTACGGCGCCGATTGAAACCGGTAATCGGAAATAAAGTTGTGACCTAGGTGGTGTTCGTTTATTTATTATTTGAAGAAATGGTGTTAGATGAGGAATCTAGGAATAAACAGGGAGGGCAAATAAAAGTGTCCCAGAGAACAGAGTTCCTGGTACAAAGAAACAAAACAGAGAAAAGGAAATAAAGTACCAACCTGATTTTAGCAGATTTTTGAAAGTGACTACCACTCATATCTTGCCACTTTATGACCTGGTCAGCAAGTCGCTGAAGGCGGATCGAAGCTGGACTGCTGGATGTGTTTCAGTCTCATCCGAAATGTTCTGCTGCAGATTATGAGGGTTGTTGCGATACAATTTAGACCTGAGTGCTACCTATACAAAGTGGCCGCACACTGATACATCAGGTCGCCTGGGTGGCCAGCGAGGGCTTACAACTATGTCAGACGTGTAGATTGCGTAAATGTGCTCCAGGATCGGCCGGCTGTACGGGCAGTTGCTCCACCCTGTTGGAAGTAGCTGTAGGTCTTTTCCTCCTCCGTTAACGCTGCCGCAAATGGTTTGGGCCACTTTTATTTGCCCCACCCATTATTACGATCCCCGCACATCGCAACCGCAGGAACGTCGAAGACAAGATTGGACTGATTATGCAGCGCACTGGTACTTATGCAGTCAATTCTTTTCGCGAGTCCGCGTCGGTAGCTGTGCGGTCAGCGAGGTGGAATGCTAACCAAAGGGGTCCGCATTCGACTCCAGGCCGGGTCGGAAATTTTCTCAGCTCGCGGACTGGGTGTTGTGTTGTCTTTACGTTCGTGTTGTTGTAATTGACATTACCCTATTGAAATGGCAATATGGGCCAATAAATTACAAAAAATTTCTTCCCGCGTTCTATACGTGAATGAAACAGGAGGAAACATTAATGTGTCGTACGATGGGAAGTACCCTCTGCCATGCACCGCACAGTATTTTGTGAGTGTACAAATGCAGAGTAGGACTGGAGAATATAGCAATCCACAGCGCACAAAAAGTTTGGAAATTAAGAGGAAGATAATACCGTAATGTGTGTGTTTGTGTGTGTGTGTGTGTGTGTGTGTGTGTGTGTGCGCGAGAGTGGGAGGGAGAGAGAGAGAGGCGGAGAGAGGGGGGGAACTGAGACGATGGTGGGGGAAATCAAAGAGTGCGCACATGCAGCACGGAAGTAATAAAGCTTTTTTTCCCAGTTGGCTTTGCTTGCTTTTTCGCGGAGTAAAATTACAGCGCCGGGCGGCCCGGCGGCCGTGTCATTGGCCCATAAAAGAGGGGCGGCAAAAACTGAGTGTCAAAGCAGCGGCGCCGGTTTCCGCCATGTGCGGGCCGCGGGCAGCACGTACGCGACGCTAGGCCGCCGCCCACTGTCGCCCAGCAACGTAATCATGCATACATCGAATCCCTACCAGTATTGTTCTGCAAACACGGGGTGTCACAAGAAAAACAAATCAATTTAGCGTCGGTATGGAATGTTTACACTTGTTCAGAGGACGGGCTGAAAGACGATATATTGGTGATATGAGCACAGTCGTTGCAGTGCCTCCCGGTCAACAGGATCAACGTAGCGTTTTGTCTTTGTGTATCACGGTTCTCTGGTTACAGATCAGCATAAGCATAAGGCATCTGTCTGCAGTCATTTACCGTAAAAACTTTACCTGGTTGAAAGTATCTGGACACGTATTACAGAATATTAATACAAGGTGTGTCCACCCGCCATCTTCATGACGGCTTCAACTCTTCTGCGGACACTTTCAGTGAGGTGTCTGAATGTCTGTGGAGGAATGGTAGCCTATTCTTCCTCAGTAGCCGAAACCAGAGAACGCAGTGATGTCGAATACCGCGGTCTCGAGTGAAATCGACGCTCTAACTCATACCAAACTTGTTCCATTGGATTTAGGTCGGAATTATGGCCAGGCCAGCCCGTTTCAGGTATCTTACTGTCCACAAATCATTGCCTCATATGCAGGGTGATTATAATTGAAATAAAACTTTCAGGCCGCTGTAGAAATAACACCACTGGTCAGAATGACGTCAAATTTCAACGGAAAATTATTGGAGAAGGGGTAAAACGTATGGCAGAAGAAAAATAAACAGTTACAAAATGTAGCAATAGATGGCGCTGTAAGCATCATAATTTAATAGCTGTCGACCACAAACGACAAATAAATCATGCAACAGTGACTAAGGCGTACGTTCGACGTTAAACAAACTGTACTACTCAGTGTGCATTGGTATACAGGTGTGATACTCTTAGTTACGTACGCCCATCCACCACAGCAAGGTCACATCACATCGGATGGGAAAAATCGGTTTTTAATTGTCCTGAGGCCAAACGCCGCATAAAAAGCATCACTCACATCGGTTTTTAATTGTCCTGTGGCCAAAAACCGCATAAAAAGCATCAATCAAAATCAAATCGGACTATTAATTTCCGTGTGAGTGGCGCAAAACGTGTTCAGTATACTGTCCACCGTTTTCTGCAACAAGTTGAAATCGAGAAACAGGATGTTCCAGAAATGACTGAAGTGTTTCCGGGGTCACGTACAGAATGTGTTGGGCAATGTGTGCCTTCAATGCAGCTAAATTTGTAATCGGAACACTGAACACATCTTTCTGACGGCCCCACAGCCAGAAGTAAAACGAATTAAGATCAGGTGATCCGGACGGCCAGGCTGTATGTAAATGGCACCTGATAATACCAGCATTTCCGAAATGTTAGAATTGCAATGTGCGGAGGTGCGCCATCTTGGATAAAAATGATCCCATCCACACATCCACGCTGTTGGAGAGCTGGAATGACGCAGCTGCGCAAAAGACACTCATATCGCTTACCAGTGACGGTACAGGTAACAGGACCAGAAGCACCTGTCTCTTCGAAAAAGTATGGCCCTATAATAAATGATGCCGTAAACCCGCGTGACACAGTGACCTTTTCAGGATGAAGTGGTACTGGTTGATTTTCGTGTGGATTTTCCGTTGCCCATATTCGACAATCCTGTGTATTGACGTATCCTGTCAGATGAAAGTTGACTTCGTCTGTCCACGAAATCTTCCACGGCCAATAATTGTCCACTTCCATGCGAGCAAGAAATTCTACAGCAATGGTCTCCCTTGCTGGCAGGTCAAGAGGAAACAACTCGTGCACATGGGTAATTTTGAATGGATAGCAAAGAAGGATGTTTCGTAGGATTTTACGCACCGTATGTCCAATGTTCGTGTAATTCTCCTTGCACTACACGGTTGCACACGACCACTCGTCTCCTCCTGTGACCACTGCTTCCACTGACGTCGAATCAATTCGTTTCCTCCCTCTACAAGGCAGTCATCAGACCAACGCCTTTTTTCAAACCCTTCAGTGTCCGGAACTTCTGCAGGGCGACGTGTGTGCAGTCATCATTCTTGTAATACAGCTTTACAAGCAGAGCGCGATCCTACATTGAGACAGTCATAGCGAACGTCGCAGACGCGAAAGGAGGAAAAGCCGTGCACCTGGCGTGTTTATATCAAATTCAATGGGTCGTGCGCATGACAGGTGATTTCATTTACGTATTGTGACATACAGCGCCATCTATTGATCAATTTCCACTCTACATTCTTTCTTCTGCCAAACTTTTTCCCCATTGCAATTTGACGTCATTCTGCCCAGTGGTGTGGTTTCTACAGCGTTTTGAAAGTGAAACTTTAATTATAGTCACCACTTTACAAGCACATGACTGACAGTAGACTTCAGGAGCTTTAGATGTGTCGAAATGTCTCTGATAGATTTGTTACTCACGTGATATCCAAACTCTAGTCCACGTTCTAAGTCACTGAACTCTGCTATTACTGCTTCTCTGCTGGCAGCACAGTACTCCTAGCCTCATTTTACACAGAATGGTGGGCGTCTCGTGACAACTACTGGTCACATACGCTTTGCGTGGGAGTGTCCGGATACTTTTCATCAGATAGTGAATGAAAATAGTCCCTTTCCATTATTTTATAATTTATTGTTAACAAAATAGATGCCGTCCAGAAGTTGTATTTAATTTATCTTTCCGGACAGATCTGAATCTGGTCACTGCGTACCGAAATCGATAGTCTCACCACCATTTATTTGTGAACATTGACTGGAAATAAAGCTAGAATTTTCTGTCATGAAATTTCTCGAGATATATGATTATCGCAGGACAATGTCGCATAATCTTCCTCGAATGCCGTTTCTCTGAATTAACCCAGCAGTGTTTTGCGAGAAACATCTTACACAGATACCTATACAAGTGCCCAGAGCGCTTCTGTTACACTTTCGTATCGTTATGCTGATGACCTTAGCAACACGTCTCTGAATTCATTCGACTTCTGTTATCGTGTCTGCTTGATAATGATTAGAACCGCTGTAGCTGTACTCTAAAATTTGTCGCACTAGCGCGTTTTATGCAATTTCCTTTGCAGATGGACGACAGTTTCCAAGACCTCTGATGATGATGATGATGTTTGGTCTGTGGGGAGCTCAACTGCGTGGTTATCAGCGTCCGTACAAATTTCCAACCTTTGCTCAGTCCAATCTAGCCACTTTCATGAATGATGACGAAATGATGAGGACAACACAAACACCCAGTCATCTCGCGGCAGGTGAAAACACTTACGCCGCCGGGAATCGAGCCCGGAACCCCGTGCTCGGAAAGCGAGAACGCGACCGCGAGACCACGAGCTGTGGACTCCAAGAACTCTGTCATTCGCCTTCCCTTGTACTAATTCTACGTCTTCGTCCCATTTAGTATCGGCTTCTAAAATTGTTACTAAATACAAGGTGGACAAAAAATAAAACTGGTCCAAAACTATTTAATGCACCTTAAGACAGACTGGAATACTCACATTCAAATTCTAAAGGTGGCAGGGGTAAAATACAGGGAGCGAAAGGCTATTTACAATTTGTACAGAAACCAGATGGCAGTTATAAGAGTCGAGGGGCACGAAAGGGGAGCAGTGGTTGGGAAGGGAGTGAGACAGGGTTGTCGCCTCTCCGCGATATTATTCAATCTGTATATTGAGCAAGCAGTGAAGGAAACAAAAGAAAAATTCGGAGTAGGTATTAAAATCCATGGAGAAGAAATAAAAACTTCGAGGTTCGCCGATGACATTTTAATTCTGTCAGAGACAGCAAAGGACTTTGAAGAGCAGTTGAACGGAATGGACAGTGTCTTGAAAGGAGGATATAAGATGAACATCAACAAAAGCAGAACGAGGATAATGGACTGTAGTCGAATTAAGTCGGGTGATGCTGAGGGAATTACATTGGGAAATGAGACACTGAAAGTAGTAAAGGAGCTTTGCTATTTGGGGAGCAAAATAACTGATGATGGTCGAAGTAGAGAGGATGTAAAATGTAGACTGGCAATGGCAAGGTATAGATTTAAGTGTCAGGAAGTCGTTTCTGAAAGTATTTATATGAAGTGTAGCCATGTATGGAAGTGAAACGTGGCCGATAAATAGTTTAGACAAGAAGAGAATTGAAGCTTTCGAAATGTGGTGCTACAGAAGAATGCTGAAGATTAGATGGGTAGATCACATAACTAGTGAGGAGGTATTGAACAGAACTGGGGAGAAGAGGAGTTTGTGGCAAAACTTGACAAAAAGAAGGGATCGGTCGGTAGGACATGTTCTGAGGCACCAGGGGATCACCAATTTAGCATTGGAGGGCAGCGTGGAGGGTAAAAATCGTAGAGGGAGACCAAGAGATGAATACACTAAGCAGATTCAGAAGGATGTAGGTTGCAGTAAGTACTGGGGAGATGAAGAAGCTTGCACAGGATAGAGCAGCATGGAGAGCTGCATCAAACCATTCTTAGGACTGAAGACCACAACAACAACAAGACAGACAACCCAGCTTATATCATCCTCACAGAGTGTAGATGGGTTGCCTATCTTAAGAGCCTTCAGGGCCTAGGTCGAGAGCTTTCCCCTAAGGACAGTGGTACGTTAACGCGCTCTGTCCTTGTCTACGTGCGGTGGAACGGGAGACGCCGCGTCGCCGCCCTGCCTGTGTGTGTGTGTGTGTGTGTGTGTGTGCGTCCTCCGCTTTAGGCGGTACGGCGTTGGCGAAGTGCGTCGCCGCGCCCCCGTGTCCTTGCGCAGGGACACCGGAACTCACTCAGCGGGACGACACACCGCGCCCACTTAGCAGAGGCGCTTCTTCTGCCCACCAAGGCCGCCGCCGCAGTGTCGCCGACCCCACGCGCCTCCTGCCGTCGCCCCCGCCTAAAAACTTAAAACGGGTTACATGCATCTCGCGGTCGCTCTGCGAGACTTAAGACCTCCTGATCGAGCAGTGTCACGCCACGCCTGAAAGGAAGTGAATCTGCAGTTTACGGTACTGCGGTGCCTGTGTTTTTAAGACGTATGATCCTATGTTCTTTCGGACGTGCACGCGTTTCCGAAAGATCGTTGCACTGTTGTTCTTAATAACACAGGCACTGCAGCATCGTATTTATATCGTATTTACTTGCCGATATCAGGCGGCGAGTTTCAGTGTTCTTGCATAATGTGTGCACGAGTACAGGCTTTGACGCATGAATGACGACTTATGGAAGTCTGCGGCTGGGTGTGAGTCGTGCACGGATAACCAAAGTGATTAAATCGACCGCTCGCCTAAAGCGTTGCACTATGAAAATGATGGTTGGTTGTATTAGCAACTGCGAAAACATTTTATGTATAACGTGCAGTTTGTGTAACAGCATTAAGTAGAAGGGCTGAGGGTGAGGAGGTAGGCATAAGACAACAGTTCTAAGCATAAGTTTACTGTATGGTTAGTTACTCCACTGCTACTCTTAAACCAAACTTTTAAAAACAACACAAAATAATTTATTTAAAACAATATGTGAAAAAAACGTTACAATTAAACATTTAATTTAATTTAATGTGTAATTCTGTCAGAGATAGAAAAAGACTTGGAAGAGTAGTTCAACGGAATCGACAGTGTCTTGAGAGGAGGATGAAAGACAAACATCAACAAAAGCAAAATGAGGATTATGGAATGTAGTCGAATTAAGTCGGGAGATGCTGAGGGAATTAAATTAGGAAATGAGACACTTAAAGTAGTAAAGGAGCAAAATAACTGATGATGGTCGAAGTAGAGAGGATATAAAATGTAGACTGGCAATGGCAAGGAAAGCATTTCTGAAGAAGACAAATTTGTTAACATCAAGTATAGATTTAAGTGTCAGGAAGTCGTTTCTGAAAGTATTTGTATGGAGTGTAGCCATGTATGGAAGTGGAACGTGGACGATAAATAGTTTGGACAAGACGAGAATAGAAACTTTCCAAATGTGGTGCTACAGAAGAATGCTGAAGATTAGATGAGTAGATCACATAACTAATGAGGAAGTATTGAATAGAATTGGGGAGAAGAGAAGTTTGTGGCACGACTAGATGAAGGGATCTGTTGGTAGGACATGTTCTGAGGCATCAAGGGATCACCAATTTAGTATTGGAGGGCAGCGTGGAGGGGAAAAATCGTAGAGGGAGACCAAGAGATGAATACACTAAGCAGATTCAGAAGAATGTAGGTTGCCGTAGGTACTGGGAGATGAAGAAGCTTGCACAGGACAGAGTAGGATGGAGAGCTGAATGAATCCAGTCTCAGGACTGAAGACCACAACAACAACAACCTTGGCCAGGAAAAACTTTACAACCAGAAGTGAATATGACACATGCGCTCATTCCATCAAAATTCTTGCAGTTCGTCATTCATCTATCTTTGTTCAATGCACACAGTTACAAAAGAAAACACAACTATCGGTATTTGTCTTTGGAAGGGACACAAAAATAACCATCTGAATACAGTACATATGAATAGCATGAAAAGCTATCGGACTCCCCCTCCCGCAAAGTTCTCCTAGTTAAATATACGTCACAGCTGAGCCACACAGAACGCGCCCAGTATTCAGATCCCTGGGGGACGACCGTTTCAATCACTACAGTTCACTATAACTCAAAAAGGTTAATGATCGGTACTACCCACGGTGTCACCGTTACCGACCAAAGACATCTTCTGTCCGCAACACGTCGTGTAGCAGGTTGACGCAGTCCGGGGCTCCGCTCTTCCGTCTCGCTGCCTGGTTGCAACCGTTCTGCTCGTAGCTGGCTCCGGCCGCCCCTCATGGGAGTCGGCAGAGGGCGACACCTGAGAGGCGCTGGCCTACATCTACATATATACTCCGCTAGCCACCAAGTGGTGTGGCAGAGGGCACAATTCGAGCCAAAGTCATATTCCTCCCCCCCCCCCCCCCCAATCTCACTCTGTTCCACTTGCGAATCACACGAGGGAAAAACGACTGTCTGAACGCCTCAGTACGAGCTCTTATTTCCCTTATCTTTGAATGATGATCATTATGCGATTTGAAAGTTGGTGGTAATAATATATGCTCTACATCCTCGATGAAGATTGGATTTCGGAATTTAGTGAGCAGCCCCTTCTGTTTAGCGCGTCGTGTACCTGCAAGGTGGTCGCGCCTCACTGTAGTACTGGCGCGGGAAGGTTGCGCGGGGCAGTCAAAGGCGTCGGACATGTGGACATGATATCATCGGCACAGTTTGTATTGCACAAGTTTTTTCGTTAACATCAAAACACAGGGTGTAATTTTTGTTGTGATCAGTTTCTTAAGGTCCCCTCGACAAATTACTCGTATTAATGATAGTGAATTTGATACGCTGTTCAACTTGAGTGGCTTATTTATATCAGTTACATTTATCAGTATAAATCTTTTCACTCGAGTGCAGCATACACTATCAATAATTTAGTACCCTCAGCGGACTCGGACATCGAGATCGAGATGGACGCATCACCCGTTAGTTATTCATAGGTGTTTGGTTTCGTGTCAGCAGCGCAGGCGGGAGGAAAGTGTGTGCGTTTTTCTCATCTAGCAGTGTTGTTATTTACGAAACCGCCGATATTTTCGCGCACAGTTACTTGCTTACTCATGGTTTTCCTCTGGTTTGCTATTATGGCTTCGTTTGTAAGGTCTTGGCGATTATTGTCTTTCACGTTTTCGATTACCCTCGGTTTGTCCTTTCAGATTTTTGTTCAGTTTCCTCCGTCAACCGCTCGGTCCTTACAGTCGATCGCCGTTTCTCAGAAATCGACTCGTGGCATTCCCACACCTGCATATTGCGTTGCTGATAGTAAAAAATACATTGATTGTGTACATTTGCTGCAGTAATGTAAACGATATATACTGTGATTATTTTTTATTACAACAACATGTAAAAATTTAGTAGTTGCCTTAAGGAACGCACGTATCGTTGACGGCCTACCTAACCCGCTGATTTGTCAACCACAGAGAATGTCCGGGGCATCAAGGGACCACCAGACCGAAATCTTCATAAATCGATACAACATTTGTTTCAGACGTGGCAAATTCCTCAGCGCGAGGCTCTTTACTTCCATCCTACAGTGATTGGAAGAGTATGCATTATCTCATTCAGACACCAGTATGTCCTGTGTGTATCCTTCGCCTTAATGATGGCTTGAACTCTGTTGGAGTCACTTTCAATGGGATGTCTGAATGTCGGTGGAGAAATGGCATGCCACTGACGCTCATGAGCCGAAATCAGAGGAGGCAGTGATGACAGATGTTGGGGTCTGGAGCAAAGCCTCCAAGATGCTACTGCAGGAGGGTGTTAAATGAATGTGCGCAACGGAAATACTGAACGCAAAAATGAAGATTTGGCCCTGTTTGACTACCCCCTGAAGCAGATCTTAGGATCTCTTAATGGTGATTATCTCCTCCTTCTTGCACTTTAACATATAAATTACAACATAAACTTGAATGAATAATTAAGGGAACTAGTAACCACCAAATGATAAATGCTGTTTCCGCTTATACATTCACTGCAGATTAAAACACCTTTATATTATAAATTTTTATATATCAGTGTCCAATGGACATAAAGGGATACGACTGACATCATCTACGTACCAAACACTAGAAGACACTACTTTCAAAGAAAATCTAAGTGGTGTGTAACCTCAGTGGAAATAAAATTTACGTGATCACAGCTGTGAACCGTGGTACTACTCAGTTCCTTAGAAAATCAAAAATTACAATCTCACCACAGTTATTTAAAGGAAATAGGAAACCCGGGATCACTAGTGATGGATAAGCTTGTGATTCTTTACAATTTTAATTTCACTCAAAACAGTATTTATTATAAACTTCAATTCGGACATTTTCCCTCTTTCTGATGCAAAATAGAAATCTTCACTTTAATTGAATTACATAAACACGAATAAGAATCATATTTTGCGTCCGCAACAAAAATCATAGATAGCAGACGCGGTGAAATAATCAATCATAAACAATCGTTCTTGTTTAACCATATCTCAAAAGACTAGTAACCCTATACACTTCCAACCCAAAGATATACAACCATACAATACCACAACTTCATTAAAAAACAAAGATCTTAAAGCTTAATCAAACTGAATTGCCCGCGTAAAGGTCCACAGTGAAACATGCTTACACTAAAAATGCAAAGTGGGCCAACCAAGGTCGTAAAACTGGCACCCTGGAAAAACAACAGGTTGCACATTCACTAAAGATACACAAATGATTAACATAAATGTTAAATAAGAATGGCTAGTAATAACTCGATCAGTAAAATGACTTACAGAAACGCTAATATTAAAAAAAGTGGCCGCAACTAATGGACATAATGACTCAGAATGATTTCCAAATTGCACTTAAATTTAGAGAACAGGCCAGGAAACGAGTAGACTTAACAAATGGCCTGCAGCACAAATAGATTGCAATGAAAACAAGGTCAAATCACAGCCACACTGGAATATATAATAAGCATGCCTCCAAATTCTTACGGAGCAATACTCTAACATTGTGCGTCTCCCAGTAAATTAGCAGGAAACTTAGTGAGCCAGTTGCCTTAAGGCACTTTCAACATTAAATAAACATACCAAATCCTGCCGTGACAAATGTTTAAACCATTAACTCTACGGCTACCGGGCGCGTACATAATCACAACCAGTCCCAAAGCGGTCAATATGTCGTAAAACAAATTAAAATTCGCATGAAAAACCACTTAAAACACACACTCCAGAGTTGCTCAGAAACGAAATGAGGAACATCAGCCTCCTTAAAACAGCCACTGTGGAACCAAGTTCAGAACCCTCTCCGGCAGCTACCCATGCCACAATACGTTTCAACATCTTCTTAGTTAAACACAGAACCAAAGTCATACGAACTTGGAGCTTGCAAATTACGAGGTGGGAAGCTGTTCTGCGTGAGACGATGAACCGGCCACAATTTTGCACGTCAAGGCGCCCAGTGATCGGCAGGCACCATACATCCAGAGCTACAAAAGACAAGGGCGGCGAGCACGGCGAGGCCCATGCACCACGGATTGGGACGCGGGCTTGTTTTCAACACAAGTTAGCTCGTTGAACGCCGACCAGAAACTCTCTCGTCACACGTTCACCCGGAAAACCGCCGGGGGGAGCAGTCGAAGACAGGAAGTCAGCCGAATATCGATATCAGCGATGCAAATAGAACACCCTACCGCTGTCGCCATGGCTGAAGCTGTTTAGCTTTATGGGCCTAATAAGCCGAAGCAATTAGCAATATCACCATATGTACTGCGTCCGGTGCGTCGCAGTGATGGTTCTCGTACACGTCTACGACGACAGAAGAACTCCATCCACAAAATACATTAAAAAATCATTCAAACACTAGGACGGCACAATACAGACCTCTGACTAGTATAATCCAATATTGTCTTCTCCTTTCTGTGTTCTACAGACGACAAACGCGAACTCCCAGCCACCAGGATGGAGTTGAGATAACGTCTCAACGTGAGTATAGGCAGAAGAAGTGCTCTCAGTCACTGAACGCTCCATACTCAACGACGACTCCCAACCCGGAAGCTAAGTCCAGAATCGTATACGTTCGCAACAGTACAGTGACTAACCGCTTGAACTATAAAATCTCCTGAGAGCAAAGACAGCAAGTCCGTCTGTACCAACAAAAGCTGATACTGAGCGACCTTCCAACATGGGCGCTGAAAACGGAAGACCTCTTCTCTCCACCGCTGGCTTCCCAGCAAAACTCAGCTCCCATCCCTCGTAACTGCAGAAGGCTAATCATATTCTCGAAACCACAGAATATTCTCCCTCTCTACAGATTCTTCCAAACGCCGACCAACCATATTTAGTCTTTTGTCGTCCAGCGCGGAAAGTTTGCGAGGAAATACCTACACTTAAACAACGATACGCTTCTCAGAGAAAAAACACTCGGAAATAACCCAACCTGCGTGATTTCCGAGGTGACGTTTCCTCGTTCCTCTTTGCTGCATCGAAGTTTTTCAGAGTATCCTAAGTATTTTCCGGTTACCCTTCTGGCCCCGGTGCAACATTGGCCAGCCGCCGCTATGTGCCCCGACCGTCCTCTGTCTTGTCTACTTCCTGTATTAAGCAGGACCAACACACCTGTGCGGGCTTTTCCACCTGGGGCTTGAGTTACGCCTGCCGTTTCATTTCCATTGGCATTCCAACCTCTACTAGTATAGGCAGACATTCATTACGCCGTTTTGCACTCCATCACTTTCATGCAATAAGCTTTAACAACTATTTACAAGGTTTATGTGACAATGTCGGTATATTGCAAATATTCATATATACGATGTACAATCTACCAAATGATACCTAATTCCTGTTGTAAATCACAGCAAAGTATGTAGATGAGTGCTTGTAAGATGCAAAATTATAGCCACCTTACAAGTTGACGTTCTAACTCATCCCAAAAATGTTCCATTAGATTCCAGTAGAGACTACGTGAAGGCCAGTCCATTTCATGAATATTGGTCCATAAATCATTGCTTCACAGATGCTGTTTATCAAGGAATCATCGCCTCATAAATGCTGCTTTATGTCAGAGTGCATCGTCCTGCTAATACAATAATCGTGTCCTAACTGTTCCTCTACAGGACACGTACAGAGTGCTGTAAAATGTATTCATATCCTTTCGCATTTAGTGTTCTCTGGATTGCAGTGGGGGAACCACACAGTAATTACTAAAAATACTTACAAATCATAACACCACCTCCTCCATACTTCACTGTTGGCACTACACTTGATAGAAGGTAACGTTCACCAGACATTCACCACACCCAAAGCCTTCTATTGGAATGCCACACGGGCAGCGTGATTCGTCATTCCAAATAACTCACCTGCAGTTTTCCGTATCCAGTGACGTCGCTCTTTACCCTACCTGAGGAGACACTTACCACTGACTACAGAAACGTGTCTTATGAGAAGCTGCGCGGCCATAATACCCCCATTCTTTTTAACTCTCTACACTCGGTCATTCTGCTAGCTGGACAGCTGGTTGCACTTTGGAATTGACGAGCGATTTCTTCCACTGATTCCAAGAGATGTTTCACAGCGACGGTTTCTGTCCGTCAGTTCCAGAGGTCTGCGTGGTCCTGGTTCAGCTGTGACTGTTCCTCTGCCTTTCCGCTTTTACAATCACATCACTGGCAGTCGACTTAGTCAGCTATAGAAGGGCAGAAATGTCCCAGATTGATTTGTTACTCAGGTGATACCAGTCGCTTGCTCAAATCTGAATTCTCTGAGCTCTCTTAACAGACCCATTCTGCTGTTATTGCTTCTCTACTGACAACTGAATATTCCCCGCCTCCTTTTATACTGGTGGATCCGTCTATCGTGACATCTTGTGACCAATTGCACATTACAGTGGAATGACGGATGCATGTGATCGGACAGTGGAATGGTGCTGAAGGGGGTCATTCCTCAAGCTGTTGTCGATTGTGGATATCAGTTCCAAATGAAATGAAAGTGCATTTATTTATTCTAACCTTTATGTGATGAACTACTCCACAGAGTTTGATAAATTAATTCTGCAAAGTAAGACTGCGATCGGGTTAATTAGCAGAAAAAATTATTTGACAACAAACTAAAACATATCCACACATCATATGTGAACAAAAGGAAAAATAAATTACAATTAATAATAGGTCCATTCACCCGCAGCGTCGATATTGCTTGACATCTCCGAGGCATGTTTGAAACCAAGTTTTCCGCGTACTCACGTTTAAGAGAGTTCCAAATGCGTCGAATTTTGACAGCTGTTCCAAAATGAAGATCTCTTTTCTCTTGCAATTGTTTTTTGAAGTAAGACCCTACATGATCGACAGGATTAGCGTCAGGCGACCTTGAGGGCCGATCCAGCACCTGCAAACCTTTCTCCATTTTTCAGTGGCTGCAAAGCCTGCTATGGCGCTTCGGATCATTGTCTTCCTGCAGCGTCCAGACTTCATTTTTGTCGATGAACCAACGTCTGGTAGTCGGTATCAAAAATCTGTAATAAATTTGTAAACTCTTCTGTGCAGTTAAATTAGTCAAAAATTCAAAGTAAACTATTGCTTTATGGAAATTGCATGAAGGACAAAGGTTCACTCTAGCGGACTGTGAAACAATTAAAGCGACAGCTTTTGCCATCTGTGTGTAACGCCGACCAAGCTCTTACTTAACAGACTGCATCAGACTGATGCTTCATTGAGTAATAGTACCCATTCCCGTCAGCGTACTTACAATGTTGGGCCAACCAGCCAGCTGTCGGCCGTAACGACCCACTTAACGCACGTGTAGAATGCTCACGTGGTCTTTCTCTTAAGCCGTCCGCACGCGGACCGTGCATCCGAACGTTGAGCGTGTCGAGTTTCTGAAGTCATTGTGTGGAACAGCATTGGGGAGTCTTTCCGATCGTGCAGAGCAATGTCTGGAATATCAGATATTCTTAACGTGCATTTCAACTTCGACCAATGGGATGGCAGAACGCCACCTACGTCACACGCACGCCGTCTCCCTTCGGTGTAGAGTTGTGAGGCGCCATATTGGCTTCCAGTTGAAGCCCGTACGTACAATCGCAATTTCTGAACACCAGCAGATTGGGGAACTCCCGAAAACCCGCCCCTAATTGTACGGTTCGTGCAATCAAATGTCGAGAAACGTCATATTCGTGGTAACAGGCTTATTGTAACATGCGTATTGTGAGAGTTTGCCATTTAAAATCAACAGCATGCTGAGGATCCATTAAAAAGGCGTTGTTCTACATCTACATCTACTTGGATACTCTGCAAATCACATTTAAGTGCCTGGCAGAGGGTTCATCGAACTACCTTCACAATTATCTATTGTTGTAATCTCGAATAGCGCGCGAAAAGTACGAACGCCTCTAGCTTTCCGTACGATCTTTGATTTCCCTTATTTTTATCATGGTGATCGTTTTCTCCCTATGACAACAAAATATTTTTGCATTCGGAGGAGAAAGTTGTGTGACTGGAATTTCATGAGAAGATTCCGCCGCAACGAGAAACACCTTTTTTTTAATGATGTCCACCCCGAACCTTGTATCATTTCAGTGACACTCTCTCCCATATTTCCCGATGATACAAAACGCGCTCCCCTTTTTTTGAACTTTTTCGATGTACTCCGTCAATTCCATCTGGTAAGGATCTCACACCGCGCAGCAGCATTCTAAAAGAGGATGGGCAAGCGCAGTGTAGGCAGTCTCCTTAGTAGGTGTGTTACAGTTTTTAAGTGTCCTGCGAATAAAACGCAGTCTTTGGTTAGCCTTCCCCACAACATTTTCTATACGTTCCTTCCAATTTAAGTTGTTCGTAATTGTAATTCCTAGGTATTTAATTGAATTTTAGGCCTTTAGATTAGACTGATTTATCGTGTAACCGAAGTTTAACGAATTCCTTTTAGCACTCATGTGGATGACCTCACACTTTTCGTTATTTAGGTTCAACTGCCAATTTTCGCACCATTCAGGTTTGGTTAGCCTTCGACAGAAAATTTTCTTGGTACAATTTGTTATATTTAAATTTCAGATAGGAATATAGCTACAATTAAAGCTTTCAGGACATGGTAACAAACTAGGTGTGATCTCTCGACATTCGTGTTCACGGTGCGCCGTAAGTAGAGTGAAAGACACGTTGCAAAATTTCGAAATGTTCGTGGTTCGCGTCCCCACAACATCCAAAATTCTTTTCCTAACCTTCACATTTTTAATAGGTTCTGATACTTTCACATTAGTTTAAAGTAAGTATATATTTTAACATTCGATGTTATGTAAATGTAAGTGCTCTATTTTTTCGAGGGGTGAGTTTGTTCGATTGGCTTAATCTACAGGAAACCTTGTACTACTTGCAGTAAGATATTCTGCCTTTTTTTTTAAGTTTTATAATTCACATGTAGAAATTCTGCTATTGAGTAGGAACAGTGGTCAAGTGAGAACGACCTGTGGTTTCTAAAAACAGAGAGAACGATGAAATAATTTTTACCTTATGTGGAAAACTATTGTAAATCTGTACCGCACTATTTGTAGTGGACCTTTTATAAGCCGATGTCCTTACTAACTGGACATGGTTCTTCCCTTTTTGACTTATAATATTTTCACGGACATTGAACTTTTTATTTATCGATACTACAGACAGGAGATCCTCATTAGCATATGGACAAGGGAGAAAAGTGCGTTTTAATAGAGCTAATATGGGAATTTTACGCCCGTTCATTTCGTAAACAGTCTAATTTACGAGCCAGATACACCCGACAATTGCCGGCCGCTGTGGCCGAACGGTTCTAGGCGCTACAGTCTGGAACCGCGCAACCGCTACGGTCGAAGGTTGGAATCCTGCCTCGGGCATGGATGTGTGTGATGTCCTTAGGTTAGTTAGGTTTAAGTAGTTGTAAGTTCTATGGGACTGATGACCTCAGAAGTTAAGTCCCATAGTGCTCAGAGCCAATTGAACCACTTGAACACCGCCATCTGCCGCTGGAGCGCGTTGCGATCCCGTATATCACGTTGGGGCCCACGCCCCGTGTGCACAAGTCGCATCGTTTCTGAGCGTCCAGCAGCACGTCGAACACGGCACGCTAGTTTAATTAGGATGCTCTACTTCGAGTATTTCTACCACCCAGTACTTGCGTTAACGTACCAGGTAGCCGTAAATCACTGAAAACGCATCGTCACGGGACTGCAAAACACGGTGGATACCGCCTGGGAAGGGTGGGCGGAAGTTACAAATAGCTGTACGCGCCGATGCCGCTCGGCCGCGCCGCGTTCGCAGAAGGCGACCGGCCGGATCCGCGGAGAGGCCCGCCGGCTACGCGGGGTCAGCCGAGTTCATCGGCGCCGGGCATTGACTGCGAAACTGGATGGCCCGCCACGGGCTCCGGCACCCCCACCAGCACCCGCGCCAGCACCGGCGCTTCCCGTTAGCATAAATCCGCGCTCCTCTCCACTCCACCCTGGCTGCCCGCAGCCTTAGCGGTACACTCGCCACGGCGCCGGCCATCGCCGCGTTTCCCGCGTCTTCTTAGACGAGCAAACCACTTGCCGACCACTGCAAACGAGGGATGCGCGAGAGAAACCGTCAAACAGTTTTTCCACTACAATAATTAGAACCGAGCGAGGCGGCGCAGTGGTTAGACACTGGACTCGCATTCGGGAGGACGACGGTTCAATCCTGATTTAGGTTTTCCTGCCATCCTGATTTAGGTTTTCCGTGATTTCCCTAAATCGCTCCAGGCAAATGCCGGGATAGTTCCTTTCAAAGGGCACGGCCGACTTCCTTCCCCGTCCTTCCCTAATCCGTTGAGACCAATGACCTCGCCGTCTGGTCTCCTCCCCAAAAACAACCCCAACCCAATAATTAGATACAGGGTGTCCTACTCGAAAGTGGCCTCACAGACAAACATTTGCTTAAATTACATTTGAGCACTCCGTCATTAGGCCACAAGTGTCCCATCCGGACCATCCGACCGCCGTGTCATCTTCAGCTGAGGATGCGGTTAGGAGAGGCGTGTGGTCAGCACACCGCTCTCCCGGTCGTTTTGATGGTTTTCTTTGACCGGAAACGCTACTATTCGGTCGAGTAGCTCCTCAGTTGGCATTACAAGGCTGAGTGCATACCCAAAAATGGCAACAGATCATGGCGGCCCGGATGGACACCCATTCAAGTGCCGGCCACGCCCGACAGCGCTTAACTTCGGTGATCTGATGCGAACCAGTGTATCCACTGCGGCAAGGCCGTTGCCAAATTACACTTAAAGGCTTTGCTTAAAAATCAAGAAACGAAATTAAATAAATGTTTCATACCCTGTCCGTGGGGAAATGAAGCTGAGTCACAAAAGATGCTGGAAGTGACTGCACTCGACTTGTAAACACAGTTGAACAAAAAACTGTGTACCGGACCGAGACTCGAACTCGGGACCTTTGCCTTTCGCGGGCTAGTGCTGTAGAGTGAAAATTTCATTCTAGAAACATCCCCCAGGCTGTGGCTAAGCCATGTCTCCGCAATATCCTTTCTTTCAGGAGTGCTAGTTCTGCAAGGTTCGCAGGAGAGCTTCTGTAAAGTTTGGAAGGTAGGAGACGAGGTACTGGCGAAATTAAAGCTGTGAGGACGGGGCGTGAGTCGTGCTTGGGTAGCTCAGGCGGTAGAGCACTTGCCCGCGAAAGGCAAAGGTCCCGAGTTCGAGTCTCGGTCCGGCACACAGTTTTAATCTGCCAGGAAGTTTCATATCAGCGCACACTCCGCTGTAGAGTGAAAATTTCATTCTAGAAACAGTTGAACACGTTGTAAGTAGGCTGTTTAGATTTTTATGTTGGTAACGCCATGTAGCGCTCTATACGAAAATCACTGACTGCTGAGTGCAGTCTGTGGCTGGTTTGCATTGTTGGAATTTGAACACTATTATGGTAAATACATTGTCTGTTCTCTATCAAAATCTTTCATTTGCTAACTATGCCTATCAGTAGTTAGTGCCTTCAGTAGTTAGAATCTTTTATTCAGCTGGCAGTATTGGCGCACGCTGTATTGCAGTAGTTTGAGTAACGAAGATTTTTGTGAGGTAAGTGATTCATGAAAGGTACAGGTTATTGTCAGTCAGGGCCATTCTTTTGTAGGGATTATTTAAAGTCAGATTGCGTTGCGCTAAAAATGTTGGGTCAGTTTAGTGTTGATCAGAATAGGTAAAGAGCGAAATGTCTGATCACGTTCAGTTCTCCTCAGCTGTTTGAAAATCAAAAAATGTAAGAGGTTTATCAGCACATTCTTTCATAAATTTTTCTAAGGGGACGTTTCAACGTCGCTGCAGATTATCGAATGTTGCTGCCAGAACCTCTAGTGTCACTGCCGGATTTTCACGAACGATGTTCTCTCGTAAAGCTTCCAAGTTGTGTGGTTTGTTCCTGCAGACCTTGCCTTCTAGACAACCTCAGATGAAAAAAGTGGTGTTAAATCACGTAACCCTGAGTGCCACAGTCCTTTCGAAATCTAAAGAAAAACTAAACTCCGCCCGAACAGGCCACTGCAATATCCTGGCCTCTGACCAATAAATTGTTGTAACCAACGGCAAAAAGTAATGCGTGTGCCTTTGTCACTGACATTTAGAACCTGATAGACTATGAACCTGTACGGATACAAGCCGGTCATCTTCGCTGCTCTGTGACATATGCTCTGTAACATTCCACAATCCTGAGATAAACGTCGGACAGACATTGCAGGAGACGCCAACAATCGTTATTACACGTCAGTCACTTCTCCTTCCGACAATTTCGGCTGTCCCCCGCCGTGAAGACCCAACACCGTTCCACTGCTCTCCATCTTGTTGACTAACTTTTGTGTGCAGCAATGTTCAATTGTGTGCGAATTCGTAAGTGACCAAACTGCTGAAGTCATCGGTGCCTAGACTTACACACTACTTTAACTAACTTACGCCAAGAACAACACACACATACGCACCCACGCCCGAGGGAGGACTCTAAACTCCGGCGGGAGGGACCGCGCTATCCGTGACATGGCGCCTCAAACCACGCGACCGCTCTGCGTGACTTGTGTGAAGCATTTAGACGGTATATGCTGGTCACCAAAAAGTTCAACAAACATTCTCTGAAATGTCTTAATGGAACCAGTAATCCAATATTATTTCCCAAGAAACACGCGCTCTTCGACAGAATAGCGATACATTGTCACTAAACACTGAATACTGAGCTCCAGGAACAGCGACGCGCGGAAACGCACTGCCGTGTCAAACAATTTTGCAGAGTCCAGTGTCGCCACGTCCAACGTCACAGATTACATGGTGCAATTTCAGCGGAATTGCTGGACATGTTTGTGGGGCCTCTTTCGAGTCAGTACTCTTTGGGAACTGCAATGAATGAACCTGCTCAATTTATTACGCAGTTTTAAATATACCGTAGGGTACGGGCAGGTAAATATTCATACTCATTAACATGGTAACTCCGTCTGTGATATGTCTGATAGTTCCACTTCAATAGTCAACGTTACTACACTACTGGCTATTAAAATTGCTACACCACGAAGATGACGTGCTACAGACGCGAAATTTAACCGACAAGAAGAAGATGCTGTGATATGCAAATGATTAGTTTTTCAGAGTATTCACACAAGTTTGGCGCCGGTGGCGACACATACAACGTGCTGGCATAAGGAAAGTTTCCAACCGATTTCTCATACACGAACAGCAGTTGACCGGCGTTGCCTGGCGAAACGTTGTTGTGATACCTCGTGTAAGGAGGAGAAATATGTACCATCACGTTTCCGATTTTGATAAAGGTCGGATTGTAGCCTATCGTGATTGTGGCTTATCACATCGCGACATTCTGCTCGCTTTGGTCGAGATCCAATGACTGTTAGCAGAATATGGAATCGGTGGGTTCAGGGGAGTAATGCGTAATGCCGTGCTGGATCCCAACGGCCTGGTACCACTAACAGTCGAGATAACAGGCATCATATCCGCATGGCTGTAACGGATCGTGCAGCCACGTCTCGATCCCTGAGTCAACAGATGGGGAAGTTTGCAAGACAACAACCATCTGCACGAACAGTTCGACGACGTTTGCAGCAGCATGGATTATCAGCTCGCAGACATGGCTGCGGTTACCCTTGACGCTGCATCACAGACAGGAGTGTCTGCGAGGGTGTGCCCAATGACGAACCTGGGTGCACGAATGGCAAAACGTCATTTTTTCGGATGAATCCAGATTCTGTTTATAGCATCATGATGGTCGCATCCGTGTTTGGCGACGTCGTGATGAACGCACATTGGAAGCGTGTATTCGTCATCGCCATACGGGCGTATCACCCGGCGTGATGGTATGGGGCGCCATTGGTTACACGTCTCGGTCACCTCTTGTTCGCATTGACGGCACTTTGAACAGTGGACGTTACATTTCAGATGTGTTACGACCCGTGGCTCTACCCTTCATTCGATCCCTGTGAAACCCTGCATTGCCGGCCGAAGTGGCCGTGCGGTTAAAGGCGCTGCAGTCTGGAACCGCAAGACCGCTACGGTCGCAGGTTCGAATCCTGCCTCGGACGTGGATGTTTGTGATGTCCTTAGGTTGTTACGTTTAACTAGTTCTAAGTTCTAGGGGACTAATGACCTCAGCAGTCGAGTCCCATAGTGCTCAGAGCCATTTGAACCAAACCCTGCATTTCAGCAGGATAATGCACGACCGCATGTTGCAAGTCCTGTACGGGCCTTTCTGGATACAGGAAATGTTCGACTGCTGCCCTGGCCAGCACGTTCTCCAGATCTCTCACCAACTGAAAACTTCTGGTCAATGGTGGCCGAGCAATTGGCTCGTCACAATACGCCAGTCACTACTCTTGATGAACTGTGGTATCGTGTTGAAGCTGCATGGGCAGCTGTACCTGTACACGCCATCCAAGCTCTGTTTGACTCAATGCCTAGGCGTATCAAGGCCGTTATTTCGACCAGAGGTGGTTGTTCTCAGGATCTATGCACCCAAATCGCGTGAAAATGTAATCACATGTCAGTTCTAGTATAATATATTTGCCTAATGAATACCGTTTATCATCTGCATTTCTTCTTGGTGTGGAAATTTTAATGGCCAGTAGTGTACTAAAATAACGCTGTTATGAGACATAACTATTAGACAGTATCTTGCACGTCGGACCTTTTAAATTTATTATAGGATACGATTCACGAACAGAAAATCATTTTCCACCGTTCACCTCGTTTTGAATATCACCCAGCGATCAACCCGACTTCTCACAGATAACTGAGTAACTAACAGACGGACGACTTGTATTACGTAGTGGTAATAAATTATACAAGGTGTTCGGAAATTCCCCTTAGGGAGGAAGTACATAATATTTTGAATAGCAATCCATGTCCGAAAACGTATGACGATTTCAATGCAGAAGTTAAACTCATCCACTTCTGCTTGAGGAACTGAATTATGCGTGACGCAGTACAATTATTAGATATCAATTCCAAAGTAAACGTAACGAAACACCTGCTTATCACTTTGTTGGTATCAACACATAAAAATTACGTGTTTACATTATTCCAAAACAAAAAAGAACCTAGCATACTGTTCGTACAGAACAGTACTGACGCATTACAACAGCGGCTCGATGTGGCGTTGTTACCGACATTGTACCTAAGAAGCGCATTCTGATACATACTCTCCATATCTCCTGATGTCTCTTCAGTTTCTAGTGCAGCGGCCAAAACTCGTGCCAGCAGATCTTCCTCTGTCTCTGCAGAAGTATCGTAAAGTAAACTTTGCATACGACCCAACAAGGAGAAGTTCATACTGATGACCAGCTGACGTATTGCAAGTCATCCTGTCTACCGTACTACGCAGCAGGACAAGCAGCTCTGAGGGTTCTCTGTTTCCTTCAGCAGACATGGACGTGTTACACAACTCAATTGAAAGCGTCGTAGAACGGAAACGATATGTTTCCAAACATGGGTTTCTGTTCAAAATGTTTTGTACTCACTCCCCTCTGCACGTCTTAGAAGCTTGTAGTGGGAGTTTCTGAACACCCTGTATGCACAAGTCATCACTTTTGATCTGTCAACAATCAGTAAAAACCGTATCATAATCCGTACAGTAGTTTCGGAGAGTTGCTTCCACACTCAGCCAGGAAAAAATGACGGAGGACTTAAATTTAGTGACATGTATAGACAGAGATGAGAAAACTATTCAGCTTTAATAACATTTATTTTCCTCTGGCTGTTGCAGTTTCAGTAATTTCAAACAAAGTAATACCAGTTGTGCCTTGTTACTGTAATAGGCAGCCTCAGATTCCCGTCTCGCCACCTACACTGATGAGCCAAAACTGTGACCACTGTCAACCGGCAGAACACATGGCGCATGTTTGTGTTAGAGCACGTGACGCAGTAAGGACAGTGCGTAAGCAAAGAAGAGAAGAAAGAGGAATCAAACTAGCGACGATAGGAACAGCAAATGAGCAAATCGATTGACAAAAGCGACTTTGACAAAGGGCAGATCGTTATATCCCGATGCCTGGGAACGAGCTTCTCGGAAAGGCTGAAGCTGGGTGTCGGTTCGTGTGTCAGCATCTACAAAATTGAAGGACGGTGAAACCACGAGTAAACGACAAAACGCTAGACGACGACAGTACACAGTGTCGGTACAGGCTCAAGTTTTTCCGATCACAGTTGTTGAACATGGGGCTCTGCAGCAGACGACTCCCGTGTTGCCCCAACGACGCCTTGCATGGGATCATCGATACTGGAAACGGTCGCCTGGTCTGATGAATTACGTTTTTCAAAGTGATGGAGCAGAGCAATCAGGCAGCCTTTCCTTTCAGCTTCCGGCCAGTGCCTCTACTCGGGTCTTGGATGAACTGTGACAGAAGTCCGAACAACAGGGAACCAACATACTAGGACATATCTATGAAATAGTGCATTGATAATGGCTAGACCGGCCGAAGTGGCCGCGCGGTTCTGGCGCTGCAGTCTGGAACCGCGAGACCGCTACGGTCGCAGGTTCGAATCCTGCCTCGGGCATGGATGTGTGTGATGTCCTTAGGTTAGTTAGGCTTAACTAGTTCTAAGTTCTAGGGGACTAATGACCTCAGCAGTTGAGTCCCATAGTGCTCAGAGCCATTTGAACCATTTGATAATGGCTAGGCACAAGCCGAAACCTCCGAGGGTAATCCCAAAAGTAAGGTCTCCTATTTTTTTATAAGTACGGAACTCTGTTTGTGTGGCAGTTGGTCGCACTGCTATGAAGAGTACTTCACGCGCTCTGTGTAAACATGCGCACGCCGCGCTGAGGCGCGCAGTCTTGGCTTGGCAGCCGTTGAGAATGGAGATCCCTTTGGATGTTACCGCCATGTGCGAATTGCGTGCAGTTGTTCAGTTTTTGAACGCAAAGAGCACTGCGCCAATTGAAATCCATCGCCAATTGACGGAAGTGTATGGTGAGTCGTGCGTGGATGTAAAAAATGTTCGTAAGTGGTGTACAGATTTTGCAGCTGGTCGGACCGAAATTCACGACGAACAAAGGAGCGGGAGACCGTCAATTTCTGACGAGACAGTGTTGAAGGTTGAGCAAAGCATGCGTGAAGATTGGCGGATCACCCTGGATGATCTCTGCACGTTGGTTCCTGAGGTTTCCCGAAGCACCGCTCACAGAATTTTAACGGAAACATTGAACTACCGGAAGGTGTGCGCAAGATGGGTGCCACGCATGCTGACTGAGGGCCACATGCGGCAACGAGATGATGATTCCCGCGCATTTCTTCACCGCCTTGCAGCCGAACAGGACAACTTTCTGGACTCAGTTGTCACGGGTGACGAAACCTGGGCATACCACTTTACACCTGAGACCAAGCAACAATCACGCCAGTGGCGGCATCCTTCTTCGCCAAAGCCGCAGAAATTCAAACACAGTCTGCCGGTCCAGCCATGACAACCGTTTTTTGGGATCGGAAAGAGGTATTGTTGGTCGATTTTATGCCCACTGGGACCACAATTAACGGTGACAGGTACTGTGAGACTCTAAAAAAATCAAACGGGCAATTCAGAACCGGAGAAGAGGAATGTTGAGCAAGGGTGTACACATTCTCCATGACAACGCTCGCCCACACATCGCTCGGCAAACCGTTGCTCTCCTGCAAAAGTTTCAGTGGAACATAATCACTCACCCACCCTATAGTCCTGACTTGACGCGCAGTGACTATCACCTGTTCCCTAGGTTAAAAGAACATTTGTCCGGAAAGCGATTCAGTTCCGACGACGAGGTGAAAGAAGAGATTCAAAACTTTCTGAACAGCATGGCGGCGAACTGGTATGACATGGGCATACAAAAACTGCAACAGCGTCTACAAAAATGCATCGACAGAAATGGTGATTATGTCGAAAAAATAGCTAAATGTTCAAGCTGTAAACTGATGTAAACCATTGTAGAAATAAACAAGTCTATGTACTTACGATATAAAAAAAATAGGAGACCTTACTTTTGGGATTACCCTCGTAGATCTGCTTTAATAAAGCCTGAAAAGAAAGGGCGACTGACTGCTGTGTCCCATCATTCCTGATTGAAGGTAACTTGATGAATTTCTTGCTACACCCTGTCCAGATATGTCGTCATCCAGGCGAAAGTCATCTCGATACATGCACCGTGCCTACGTCCAGGCCAGTGAGAGCTCTATGATGATATGAAGGACATTCATCTTGACCTCTGCTGTGTAGTAATCGAAGGCATCACGACAGCTGTCCACTATGTGACCATTATTGTGGACCACCTGCATCTTTTGATGCCCAGTGTCCTCTGCTACGGAGATGACATCCTCTAGTAGGATACCTGTCCGTGTGACAAGCCGAGAATCGTGCTACATTTGTTTGGTTTTGTCCACCAAACTGGCCTCATGAACCCATCGGAACACATCTGGGACGTTATCGGGCGCCAACACCGCGCCCACAAACCATCTGACCGTGCTTTATGGAAATCGCCTGACCTTTGCTTAGATATTTCGTTCCACATTCCTGCGGAAACTTAGCGAGGGCTTGTCGAATACATGGCACGCAGACCCCTGCTAATAGTGCTCCACTGGCCGGCCAACGCGCTATTAGGAAGATGTTATGATTTTTTTTGTCTCATAGGCGTATTACGCGTAGACAGGTTCAAATGGCTCTGAGCACTATGGGATTTAACATCTGAGGTCATCAGTCCCCTACAACTTAGAACTACTTAAACCTAACTAACCTAAGGACATCACACACATCCATGCCCGAGGCAGGATTCGAACCTGCGACCGTAGCAGTCGCGCGGTCCCGGACTGAGCGCCTAGAACCGCGAGACCACCGCGGCCGGCGCGTAGACAGGTCTGTTACATACCCACCTCCAACGTCTTGGTTCGTTCAGAATGTTCCAGCACAGCCGTTCTAAGCAAGGGGGGAGGGCGAAACGTATTCATTTCTTCAGTAACAGCTGGCACGGACAGATTGTCGTGTGCTCAGTCGCTTTACGTCTATATCATATTTCGCAAACCACCGGACGATGTGTAACGGCGGGTACTTACTGGTATTACTGATCCGTCTTTCCCTGTTCCATTCGACAACGGCGCATGGGGAGAGTGTTTCTCGGTAAGCCTCTGTATTAGCTCTAATTTCTCGGACTTTCTCGTCGTGGACATTTCGTGAGATCGCCATTTCTTTCGTTTTCCGTCAATCCTCAGTTGCGTCAAAATTCATGAAGGTATGTTCCGCCTTTGCAACTAACTGAAAGACTGTTTTTTTTTTCCTACGCCTGTTTCGCTTGTTTTGTTAACGAGGCATCTTAGTAGCCCGTAACACATGTTTCTTTTCATGTACAAATGTGTAATAAATGCATTATCTAATAGTTGGAAGTGTGTTATTATGTTACGTTTTCTCATGTTAATCTCTTGTTTTTACGGTTGCAAACAACTCTTCTAGCACAAATTTCGTGAAGTTAAATTATCACACACACACGCACAAAAAAATATCATAAGGCACATACAACACATACAAGAAACGAAAGATAAACACACAATAACAATTGACAACACTACACACTGTAAACACACAATAAAAAGTGTATATGATGGGTTATTGCAAGTGTGTATGGGGACCCAGTAAACGCATCTCCAGGATCACACACATGGGCTAAGAGTATTGTAAGTCGTGAGTAAGACCAAGCGATAATCAAACAGCATGAAAATTACGATACAAAAGTTGTTTCTGACCTAAGAAACAGAGAATAACATGAGAAAGTGTAGATACTTGGAACTATTACTTAATGCATCTTTTACACACTGAAGAGCCAAAGAAACTGGTACACCTGCCTAATATAATGTAGGGCCCCCACGAGCACACAGAAGTGCTGCAGCAAGACGTGGTAAGGACTCAACTAATGCCTGAAGTAGTGCTGGAGGGAACTGACACCATGAACCCTGCAGGGCTGTCCATAAATCCGTAAGATTATGAGGGGGTGGAGATCTTTTCTGAACAGCACGTTGCAAGGCATCCCAGATATGCTCAATAATGTTCATGTCTGGGGAGTTTGGTGGCCAGGGAAGTGTTTAAACCCAGAAGAGTGTTCCTGGAGCCACTCTGTAGCAGTTCTGGACGTGTGGGATGTCGTATTGTCCCGTTGGAATTGCTCAAGTTTTCTCGGAATGCACAATGGACATGAATGGATGCAGGTGACCATATAGGATGCTTACGTACATGTCACCCGTCAGAGTCGTATCCAGACGTATCAACGGTATCCTGTCACTCCAACTGTACACGCCCCACACCATTACTGAGCCTCCACCATCTTGAACAGTCCCCTGCTGACATGCAGAATCCATGGATTCATGAGGTTGTCTCCATACCCGTACACGTCCATCCTCTCGATAGAATTTGAAACGGGACTCGTCCTACCTGGCACATGTTTCCAGTCATCAGCAGTCCAATGTCGGCGTTGACGAGCCCAGACGAGGCGTAAAGCGTTGTGTCGTGCAGTCATCAAGAGTACACGAGTGGGCCTTCGGCTCCGAAAGCCCATATCGATGATGTTTCATGAAATGGTTCACATGCCGATTCTTGTAGATGGCCCAGCACTGAAATCTGCAGCAATTTGCGGAAGGGTTGCACTTCTGTCACCTTGAACGAATCTCTCCAGTCGTCGTTGGTCGCGTTGTTGCAGGACCTTTTTCCGGCCGCAGCGATGACGGAGATTTGAGATGTTTTACCGGATTCCTGATATTCACGGTACACTCGTGAAATGGTCGTACGGGAAAATCCCCTCTTCATCGCTACCCTGGAGATGCTGTGTCCATAGTTCGTGCGCCGACTATAACACTATGTTCAAACTCACTTAAATCTTGATAAACTACAATAACCTATCTAGCAGCTGCACCAGACACTTTTCTTATATAGGCGTTTCCGACCTCTTTACATATCTCTGTATTTGAATTCGCGTACCTGCACGTTTTTCTTTGGCGCTTTATACTCCTATGTATGCGCAATATGCTACATTCATTTTCGTTCAGGTTCAACTACCAGAACCTGTAACATACATCTGTCCTCTGCAGGTCGATAATGTCTTCTGGGGATGCTACTTTCTAATAGACAACCGTATCATCTGCGAACAGCCTTAAAGAGCTTCCGACGATTTCTACTAGATCATTTATACACATTGTAAATGGTAAGGGTCCAATAACATTATCATAGGGTACTCCAGACACATCTCTCAGTTTCGTTCCGTTAAGAGCGACGTGTTGAGTTCTATATGCAATGAAGTCTTGAATCCAGCAGCAAATCTGATCTGATAGTCGGTAAACTCGTATATTTCACTAACTGCAGTGGCAAATGCCTTCCTGAAGGCAAGGAACACGGCGCCAGCCTGAGCGTCGTTGTCTACAGCGCTATGAGTCTCATGGATGGAGAAAGCGAACTGAGTTTCGAAAGATCTCTGTTTCTGGGATACGTGTTGATTTGTATAGAGAAGATTGTAGTTCTCCAAAAAGTCATAATTCTTGAGCATGTTGTGCCACCGTTCGAACACGAAAGCATTGACACGATTACAGTTGCAATATGTTGTGAGACCTTCACTGCTGTAGTTACGTTTCATGCAAATGTGATACCTATAGGAGAGTGCAGCACAGAAAATTTACGTCAATACTTAGAAAACATTGCTTTTTTAACGTAATGCCGGAGTGGCCTACACGAGACCTATTAAATAATTAATAGGTTTCTGGCACCTTGATTGGAAGTGGAATTTTGTATCCTAATAGTCGTAACTAATAATTTAGCCCTTGCCTAATACAAACCTACAACAAATACGGTTGACAGTTCTCACGCAAATACGAAAGTAAATGAAGAGGCTTGCACAGTACAGAGGGGCCGAGCGGAGACACCTCTGCATGAAGTCAGAGTAACTGTTGGGAATATGTGAAGCGTCCTCGACGCTAGAAAAACGTTGTTAGAGTTAAATCATTTATTCACAATGTTTACAAGTCGTCGTTCTTCCACACCAGTCTGTGTATTAGCCAATGATGTACTCGAGATGATGAACTTCACCTGGTGAACTTATGCTTCGCCTACTATCTACCGATAGAGATTCTAGCTGACATCCGTCCAGTAATCTTAGTAGTTGCATGTCCCAGGAGAAGATGTCAGCAACACTGGCGATGTGGCAGGTTACCAGGGAGTAGGGGCAGCCATTGCCCAGCGTGAAGTGATGTCACGCTGGCTGCTGGAGTGTCCTCGGTCCCAGTCCAAATTCTACGATGACCCTAGATGACCCATCCACTATGTCCCTGTGACAGTAGTGATCTTCTCCCTATGGCCTGATATGTTTCAGCACCCAGTGGTGCATGAGTGTTGAAGAGGAACATGGACCCGAAAATGACCTGTTGCTGGCATGTGGTGTTGTTGGAAGACAGTTTCTCTATCCGTAGATGGTAGGCGAAGCATAAGTTCACCAGGTGAAGTTCATCACCTCGAGTACATAATTGGCTAGTTCACAGACTGTGGTGGAACGTCACTATAATAACGTAATAATGGAATCGATCTGGAACATTAGAGTATTTAAAGGGAGCTAGTATGAGGCTATGACATGAGGCTCGATTTGTGATGACCGCTTATGTCCTCCTTAAACTGCTTTATTCATTTAACAGGCTGTTAACTGCTGTGTCAGTTCCTTGCTACATGCTCTTGTGTAAGAGATGGAGCTTCTTGCGCCATGTCGTACGAGCTGATGAATGTGCTTGTCTCACTTCCTTTGGTTTTCTGTCGCTGTCTTCTGCTAAAAGTGCATTCTCACTCAGCAGACAGTGTCGTAATGTGTTGAGGATATGACCCACTTGCGACATACTGGCTCGATTCCTGCTTCCACCTGTGTCTCTGGCACGACTTGACTTTGCCTGTGGCAACATTAATGTGTTTTAATAAAAATTCCAAATTTCCCACCCCTTACTATTCAGTACCATAACAAAATAATAATGATTTTAACTAGAATGAAATTTTCCTTCTACAGCGGAGGTAGGAAACGAGGTACTGGCCGTATTAAAGCTGTGAGGACGGGGCGTGAGTCGTGCTTGGGTAGCTCAGTTGGTAGAGCACTTGCCCGCGAAAGGCAAAGGTCCCGAGTTCGAGTCCCGGTCCGGCACACCGTTTTAATCTGCCAGGAAGTTTCAATGATTTTAACTGTTTACATTAAATTTTGGGTTATCGGCAACTTCTGGTAGCCTTCAGTTGTACACTAGCAATTCTACACAGCTCTCCACTGTTTAAGGCCCTGCCTTCACACACGTGGTGTATTCATAGTAAGCCGTTGCACAGGCATTACATTTGTGGCTACGCTTCTGTTGTACATGTGTGTATTGCTTTGAGGGGCCTCCATGATGAAAGCTCGCCTTAACATTATTAGATCGGTTATCATCGTTCAGTAGAATCGGGAGCAACGTCGGCTACGCATAAGATAATGTTTCCCAATTCCATGCAGTGCTCAGCTGGAAACAGCCATCCCCATTGATTTATCTTCTGACACTCGTATTTTCATTAACTGCTTGATGACATAGTCGTAAATGTTTGATGTGCAGTTCATAACTTTCGTTTCAATGAGATCTGTTGAATGACCAATAGGTTCGGCAATGGAGTATCCACTGTCTTGGTGGGACAAGTATGTTGCTTGTGGACCATAACGCGATCCAGAACGTTGAGTGTCGTCTGGCTAATACAGGTTGTTATATGGGCCATAAATATTGCAGTTGCCAACAACATGATCCGACAATGTTTTCCGGCAGAAATGTGGCCACTCAAATATCAGCCACATGTACTGCGGCATTACTGGCCACTACTGTCTGGAAATGTTTGTGGCAATACGTTTCCAGGACAGAAGGGTATCCTCGGAGACACACTTTTGCCCACAAAATGGACAAACATGAGCTAGTGACAGTGAGGGCTGTCCTAATGCTTTTCCATTGCACGAGAAATAAAGTTAGAAAGAACAAGAGAGATCGTGCTTTATGGGTGCGTTCTTATTTAAATAATAGGAACGCTTCTGAAAAATTTGCTAGTGAACAGGTGCTGGATAGGCCAGCATACTTTTTTGTACAATCTTACCAGAATGTCGAAACACGAGTTCGAATATCTCGTAGAAGCAATTAGCCGGAGAACTGCTAAAACCGATAAAACTTTTGGAAAGCGTACACCGGTTATAACCCGACTGGGGACCACTCTTTGGTTTTTAGCTACAGGTGAGTCGTACAGAAGTTTAATGTACAGTACCTAATCAGCATGCCTCTTCGTACCAGAATTACGCATTGCTTTGGTAGGACTGGAGCATTTCTTTAATATAAGTGTGAAACAAGAATAGAATTTTTATTTACATTTTCCTTCTGTTCACGAGCACTCGGAAACACACGTGATAAAGCTCACAAAGAAATAAAATTTGATTCCGACTGAAAGGTCGGACTTAGTAAAAGCAGCAAAAGGTGTGAACGGGGCCTAATCAGTTACCGTTGGTTGCACAGTAAACACATACACTTTATTTAAGGAAATAATTTTTTTAAAAAAACAATCATTTTAAAAAAATTGACTGTAAGACAAACTACACTGACGGCTGAAAGCCTTATTAAAAAAGAATTCAAAATGATTTGTCGGCTAAAGGCCACAAGCAACACTTCAGAACAATTAGCGGCTGAAGGCCTGAATTACAAGTGAGGAAGACAACTACACGTTGAAAATACCAAAATAATTTCTTAAAACAATCATTTAAAAAAAATAATTTTGAACAATTGACACAATCAGACAAATAAAGAAGGGAGTCATCCACAGACAGTGCTCCAAGGATCGACCTGAGAAAAGTCCTTACAGCTGCGTAAGCGGCGAGACAGGCAGCCAAGAGTTATTGCAACTCAAACTAGGGACAGTTAAAACGCCGATCAATGCTCTTACCAATTCACCTAACATGTGATAACCACTACAACAACGAAATAATTCAAGTGAGGACGAAGTGACAGACAGCACTGCGTCTTCAGAATCCGGTGTTTAAAATATCGAAAGGCAGAAGGAACCACTACAACCAAGGTAGACAAAAGAAACCAGAATCCACACCGCAATCAAGGAGGCTGTCGAACTACACGTCATGCCGGACAGCATCGGCAAGACGAGGAAAAGTACACTGCCGCAAAGTACGCTAACCTTCAGGACAGGTACCTGGGGCGTTAGCGGCCACTAGGAAGTAAAATACCGCTGGTTGCACTTCACCAATAAAAACACAAAATTCAAAAACTAATAACAGGCAGTAGAAGATGGCTAATAGACTCTGCCAACGGAACACGCTGCACTTGCTACTGTTCGTCTCACGGCGACCCTGCGAGCAGCAACGCACGAACAAACGGCGTGACCACCAGACGTGGAGGTTTCACTACTGGATTAATGTTCACTCAACTCAACGCCCTGGGTCCGATGAACAACGAGGTTGTGGCCCTCGCAACTACAGCCCCTCGATCCAGCAATGCCTGCATGCTGCCAGCGGTCCCGGCATGTCCGCGCACTGCCGGACCTCTCTGCTGCTCCGTCCCAACCGACCTGGAAAACACTTCACGTCCTTCCAAAGATATTACAGGTACCAGATATCGATAAACGCTGCTGCTGCTGCTGCCACTCACGGGCAGACAACGCTAGCAAAGGTAGTGGCGCCAGTAAACAGAAGAAGAAAACGAGACGCTACTATCCCTATTAAACGATGCCAACCTGCCATTGGCACCAATGTGAGCCGCACACGGCTCACCGACCTCATCACCAACAGCTTGCCAACTGTCTTTTTTCAAAATACGATCTTTTTCTACATTACATTCGACTTCCTGTGGTCCTCATTGTGGACGAGTCACATTTATAAAGTTCAAAGTTCTCTCGTTTATGTATTTCTCGACTGCCATACACAATAAACTCTCAGCGACAAACAGCTAGCAAAATATGTAAGCACACCAACTTTGGAACAAAAGTGAAACGATACTGTTTCCGCTCTAATATCAGTTTCGTTATTGCAACGTGTCGATGAGAGACATGGAAACAAATGTGAGAGCGAGAGGGAAAAATTTACAAGCAAAGAAAGAGAAAGGTATTGCGTTGCAGTATTATATTCTCCGTTGTTGGTGGACAACACTGGCAACCCCTCTGCAATACCCCGGCAACTGCCTACAAGACCCTGCAACAATAACAATATTCCCCGAGTCATACTGAAAAATTGCCGTTTATTGCAGCTAAATTTCAGTAAAGTTTACGGCAACGCTATTGTGACTAAATACGAGTTGTGTGAGAAAAATAATGAGACTGACAACACTGCGAGCGATCTGTCGACGCTGTGTTGTTCTACTTATGTACATCGGTGTGTTCATCCCTCCCAGATGATCAGTCCAACTCCAAACACCTGTCAGGTGATTTTTGAGAGCGCTACCGGTGGTGAATCGAGGAAAAGGCTGAATCGAGGAAAAGGGTGAATCGAGTGAGATCGGACATTGCAGACAAGTGGATGCTGCGTCATGACAACGCCACTTGTCACATGGCCACTTCCATCACGGAATTTCTTCCCTCTAAGGGCATTCCTATTGTTCCACAGCCCCCCTTCACCTAATCTGAATTCTTGTGACTTTTCTCTTCTCCTGAAATTGAAAAATACTTTTCAAGCACGTCATTTTGTGACTCTGGAGGACATTCAAAAGATCGACATGTTAAAGGCCCTACCAGTTGAAGCCTTTCAGGACTGGGGACAACGACGTCGCAGGTGCATAGCTGCCGAAGGGAACTACTTTGAAACAGACAAGGCTGTTGCTTGAAAAAAATAAAAACTTTGATATATAAAAAAACAGCCTCTTTACTTTTCTCGCACACCTCGTGCAGTCATAAAACAAAGCCAGTGTAAACACATCTTACGACGGACCGCGCCAAATATATTCAGGGCTATGTACGGTTGTCGACTAGTAATAGCGAACGTTGCGACGAGCTATTTGATGTATAGAAGCAATTTTTAAAAGTTTATAGCTGCTTTTCTGATAAAATTTTGTGCTACTGTAAGGAACTAGCCGGCCGGGGTGGCCGTGCGGTTCTAGGCGCTCCAGTCTGGAACTGAGCGACCGCTACGGTCGCAGGTTCGAATCCTGCCTCGGGCATGGATGTGTGTGGTGTCCTTAGGTTAGTTAGGTTTAATTAGTTCTACGTTCTAGGCGACTGATGACCTCAGAAGTTAAGTCGCATAGTGCTCAGAGCCATTTGAACCATTTTTAGGGAACTAGAGGTACTCTTCAAATAGGATTTCAGTGACAAGAGTGCAACTTGATCAAACAGTAAGAAGAGATCAGTGTCGTAAACCAACGTTCCAACCGGAGGGGAAGAAGTTACAGAAACTTTTATCATACTGACGCGAGCAAATACATAACTTACTACGGTTTCTATGTTTACCTGTGTCCTTGAACACCCATCAGTTTATGCTCTGCTATTGTAGGATTAGACGACATGCTCGTGAAGCTATTCGGCGTTTCCCAATGAGTACGACAGTAGGAAAACTGTGTTAATTTTTTTTCGGTAGCCCTGGACTGAATAAAAATATAAATTTACAACTTACCGACTGATTAACAGCTTTCCTCAAGTCGTGCTTTCTAAAGGATCAGTATGTACATGCTGTGTTGGCATAATACGATAGTAAAAGTTGATCAGAGCATGGTTGATATAGGCCGGACGCTGTAACCGAGCGGTTCTAGGCACTTCAGTCTGGAACCGCGCGACCGCTACGGTCGCAGGTTCGAATCCTGCTTCGGGCATGGATGTGTGTGATGTCCTTAGGTTGGTTGGTTGTTTTTGGGGAAGGAGACCAGACAGCGTGGTCATCGGTCTCATCGGATTAGGGAAGGATGGGGAAGGAAGTCGGCCGTGCCCTTTCAGAGGAATCATCCTGGCATTTGCGTGGAGTGATTTAGGGAAATCACGGAAAACCTAAATCAGGATGGCCGGACGCGGGATTGAACCGTCGTCCTCCCGAATGCGAGTCCAGTGTCTAACCACTGCGCCACCTCGCTCGTTGTCCTTAGGTTAGTTAGGTTTAATTAGTTCTAAGTTCTAGGTGACTGATGACCTCAGAAGTTAAGTCGCATAGAGCTCAGAGCCATTTGAACTATGGTTGATATAAAACCATCAGAAAAGTTCCGTTGGTTTTATTCGTTGACAGCCATGCTTTTCCCAAATTGTGCTACTGATGTGTTACACTTGGTAATGATGATGTGTTATTGCCAAAACTGTACACAGGTACCGATTCTCGAGCAAGCAACCCAAACCGGTAACCATGGAGCTGTAAATTTTTTGTAATGGAGATCAAAACGACTACTAAAATTTTTTAAACATATAATACAGATCACTGTATCTCGCAACGATGTCAGATCTTACAAACTGGTTATGGTTTTCATTTACAGCGGATGTCGCTAAACAGTTGGAGCAGCGGCGCGGTCTTATGCTGCAAGGCATGTTGACAGTGAAGAGTCTTCATGCTCTGTCTTGGCAAACATTACAACTAGAGTTGATGCGGATAGTTGATGCGGATACTTGATGCGGATACTTACCGACAATAATTATGTCTTCGCACGATTCGCGGATGAAACAAAAACGAAGCGAAGAGGTAGTGTTTCTGAAGTAGCTTCGCGACACACTGAAGGATGGTTTGAGGAGTAGATTTAGTGACTGTGTATATGTAGATGTAGAAAGAGGAGTTGGTCCTTTTAATAACGGAACTACTATAAGCATTCTATCCCCAACTCCCACCCACTCAAAAAAAATGGTATTAAGCATTTTGTTATTCATCACGATCATCATCTTCACTCCATGGAATGGACTGCACAGCCTGTTTCCGCAAACCAGCTTGTCCTCGGACGTTCATCAGTTCTCTGTCCTGTAGGCTTGTAGTTTATAGCTGTTCTAGACAGACGATCTTGCTGAGTTCTTTTAAGGGGTCGCACCATTTGTGTTATTTTATAACCTTATGATTACCGTGGAAATTCACACTGAGTTTAAATATCTTGTACAGGTGGCATTTTTCGAACATCATTCTCCTTTCATTGTTCAAGCAGTGAACAAAGGAGCTCGGATCCGAGGTTACGTTCTTGAAGGGCATGGGAAGAGAGCGGGGATTGCGTGCGGGGGCGAGTCATAGCCTTGTACTGTCCCATGCCCCTCACCCCGTAATATAACTTACTGTAACACTACACCCAAATTCAACGATTTTAGTAATAATTATTATTATAATATATATGAAATATCAAAAAAGATAATTTCAATAATTTATTTCAAAAAATGGTTCAAATGGCTCTGAGCACTATGGGACTTAACTTCTGAGGTAATCAGTTCCCTAGAACTTGGAACTACTTAAACCTAAATAGTCTAAGGACATTACACACATCCATTTCCGAGGCAGAATTCGAACCTGCGACCGTAGCGATCGCGCGGTTCCAGACTGTAGCGCCTAGAACCGCTCGGCCATCCCGGCCGGCAATATTTTATTTAGCTCATCAGTTAGTACAGTGCTTTTTCTTTCTTTGTAGGGGCAGGTGAGGTGAGGGGAGGGGGGTGGGAGCGAAGGTCATGATCCACGGGGTCTGGCAGCTTTTTCATTGAACTTAAGCATTTCTAAGCGTAATGTCAATTCTCGCACGTAGCAAACATAGTTCAAATCTGTATGCAGTTCATTGACAGCACAGCTATTGCAGTTCCTATTTGAAATTCCGAGGCGGGTAGTTATTCATCTCAACTATTATGTGGCTGGGCGTTCCCTCTGCACGCGCGCGTGTTCTTTGAATTTAACAGCCGGTAAAAGTCACGAAGTGTTGCTACACTCCTATAATCTGTATGCTGGCTTGCGCTTCGTTCAGAATCACCTTGAATGATTTCCCCATACACATCACGTCGCCTCTTTTTGGTAAAAATAAAAGAAGGGAATTATTATGTGATACACTACGAAGTATGCTGTTAAGGCTTTCCCGAGGTACTAAACGTTGCTGAGGATAGGGTAAGTTCTTTCTGGGTGTTTAAACGAATATGTCAGATAACTATTGACCATGTTTCGAAATAACAACACGTTGGTCTTCATTTCTACCGGCAACTGTGCAACAGATATCAATCAGAAGAAATGTGTGGCGTTTAAAGACTGATCACTTTGTTATTTCTCATCTACATCTACATCTACACGGATACTCTGCAAATCACATTTAAGTGCCTGGCAGAGTGTCCATCGAACCACCTTCACAGTTCCCTATTATTCCAATCGTATAGCGCACGGGAAGAAAGAATACCTATATCTTTCCGTACGAGGTCTGACTTCCATTATTTTACCGTGGTGATCGTTTCTCCCCATGTAGGTCGGTGTCAACAAAATATTTTCGCATTCGGAGGAGAAATTTGGTGATTGGAAGTTCGTGAGAAGATTCCGTCGCAACAAAAAACGGCTTTCTTTTAATAATGTCCAGCCCAAATCCTGTATCATTTCTGTGACACTCTCCCCCATATTTCGCGATAATACAAAACGTGCTGCCCCTTTCTGAACTTTTTCGATGTAGTCCGTTAGTACTATCTGGTCAGGATCCCACACTGCGCAGCAGTATTCTAAAACAGGACGGACAAGCGTAGTGCAGGCAGTCTCCTTAATAGGTCTGTTACATTTTCTAAGTGTCCTGCCAATAAAACGCAGTCTTCAGTTAGCTTTCCCCACAACATTTTCTATGTGTTCCTTCCAATTTAAGTTGTTCGTAATTGTAATTCCTAGGTATTCAGTTGAATTTACGGCCATTAGATTAGACTGATTTATCGTGTAAGAGAGGTTTAACGAATTTCTTTTACCACTCATGTGAATGACCTCACACTTTTCGTTATTTACGTTCAACTGCCAATTTTCGCACTATTTAGATACATTTTCTAAATCGTTTTTCAGTTTGTTATGATCTTCTGATTGCTTTATTAGTCGGTAAACGACAGCGTCGTCTGCAAACAACCGAAGACGGCTGCTCAGATTGTCTTCAAAATCGTTTATATAATTAAGGAGCAGCAAAGGGCCTATAACACTACCTTGGGGAACCCCAGAAATCACTTCTGTTTCACTCGATGACTTTCCGTCAATTACTACGAATTGTGACCTCTCTGACAGGAAATCACAAATCCAGTCAGATAACCGAGACGATATTCCATAAGCACGCAATTTCACTACAAGCAGCTTGTGTAGTACAGTGTAAAAAGCCTTCCGGAAATCCAGAAATACGGAATCGATCTGATATCCCTTGTCAATAGCACTCAACACTTCATGTGAATAAAGAGCTAGTTGTGTTGCACAAGAACGCTGTTTTCTAAATTCAAGTTGATTGTGTGGCAATAGACCGCTTTCTCAGAGGTAATTCATAATGTTCGAACACAATATATGTCCAAAAATGCTGCTGCATGTCGACGTTAACGATGTGGGCCTGTAATTTAGTGGATTACTCCTACTGCCTTTCTTGAATACTGATCTGACCTGGGCAACTTTCCAGTATTTGGGTACGGATCTCGGGAGTATTTCGTCTACGACCGGTAAGATCCTTAAAATGAGCAACGCTTTTCACCCTTTCGCATGTGCTTTACTTTTAGGTATTAAAGTACAGAACTCTACAAATGGCACCAAGGAAGTGTCGCATGAGAAGTAACGCATGAGGAAGCATTATGTTCGTCCCATACCGCTGTGCCGCCAGAGCTCCCTCCAGTCACTAGCAGCAGTGGCCTGAAGTCATACCAAAAGGCTCCCACACCGCAGCGCAAGGAATAACACCGCTGTGTCTCTCATTGGAAGGTCGTCGTCATACTCGCAGACGACGGTCATTCGGGGTAGTGTGGAACCATCATCGCTGAATACAATACGACGTCATTCATCTGCAACTCATTGTTCCCGATCACGGCACCTGTTCAAACCCAGCCAGCCGTTTGTCTTGTGGTGTTACAGACAGCGAGCACGGAACGGTAATTACCCAGTCTGGCTGCTTCTATTTTCCGGCCAGTGGTTCGGGATGATACAGAATGTTGCATGAAGTCCATTACTCGTTCTCAGACGGCAGGGTTTCGATGTGCCTGATGCACAATATGGCGATCCATCCTTGTGTTGGTCAGATGGTTTCGATCAGAGTCTTGACGACAAGTACTCCTGGTCTTCCTATGCAGCCCACTATCCCATCACATCTGGATACTGCAAAATTATACCAGCTGGGCAAATGGAGAGCCACAATGACACCCTTTTCAAAGCTGTCAGATACTGATAACATTGTGTCACTCAAATAAGCGGCATCTCTTTGTCCTTCTCTGTGATCATTCAGCATCTGACACCGTTCAGGCCTCTTATGTGCCCTAACAGAATTGGTAACTACATCAAACACGAACAACATAAACGCACTCCTGACTTTCACGGAAAATTGAATCTGGAATGATTGACGTACCACAGAAAATTGAAGCTCCAATCATTTACGTACCCTCCAATGCTGAGTACGGTGCATTGATATCCTGTCTTCTGTGAGTTTCTATATATATATATATATATATATATATATATATATATATATATATATATATATATATATATATTTTTTTTTTTTTTTTTTTTTTCGTCAGGCAATGTGTATCTGCTTTCCTTTTATTTCTCGTACGGAGATATGAAGGATCAAATGGTTCAAAGCACTGTGGGACTTAACATCTGAGGTCATCAGTCCCCTAGAACTTAGAACTAGTTAAACCAAACTAACCTAAGGACATCACACACATCCATGCCCGAGCAGCATTCGAACCTGCGACCATAGCGGTCGCGCGGATCCTGACTGAAGCGCCTAGAACCGCTCGGCCACATCGGCCGGCGATATTAAGGTACTACCGTTCTGGCTGAGGCAGTGAAAAAAATTTACTGGACAATCCTACCTTATGAGTTACTACATAGTGTGTTCGGAAAACTCCCGTTATAAATTTGGGGGACCTCGAGAGGGAAGAGAGTACATAGTATTTTGAGTAGGAGCCCTCGTCCAAAACCTACCGTTTCCCTTTCTACGATGGTTTCGATTCAAATATTTATTCGTGTACTTCAGCTTGAGGAATTGAATTAATCATGGCGAAGTACAATTACTAAGTAACAATTTCAAAAGAAAACATAACGAATACATGTTTACATTATTCCAGTACAAAGAAAACTTTACGTACAGAATAATACTGATGCTTTACAATAGCGGCTCGATTTGGAAACCACCGACGTTGTTACAGACATTCTACCTAAGAAGCATTTTCTGGTACACACTCTCCATCCCACGTGTTGTCTCTTCCGTTTCTAGTGCAACGGCCAGAACTCCTGCCAGCAGGTCTTCCTCTGTAAAGATTTTTTTTAAATTACCGCTACCAGTCACAAACTTTGTCAACTATTGTATTACTTATTTATTTAGTGACATGTTTCGAGAGTTATACCTCATCTTAAGGCTAAATGGCATTACAAAAACAACTTTACAATAACGTCATACTGATGTTACATAGTCTTTTCGTAAACGTTCTTCTGGCCCCAAGAACAAGATGACCACAACCTGTCCTATCTATAGGTTGTGTGGTTTGGCAGATCAAATGCGCGGATTATACTCACTACCTTCCGTTTTTACTAAATTCGTTACCTTGGCTAACAGGCGACATGGTTAAATAGTACGCGTGACGGTCTATTTGCTCTCAGAAATGAGTATCGTAGTCATTGTGGAATTTGTGGAGATCGTCGGTGATCCAGTCGCCGTATTTCCTTAGAAAACGAAGACGTTGTTAAGGAAGTTTTTGATGTCTTAAAATAATCCCGTAAAAAACCGATAGATTGTGTAAGTTACTTAATTCCATGTACGACGTCTAACGAATTGGTAAATATTGGCTGCGAATTCAATAAATGATGTAAAATATATCATTTGAATACACTGAAGTAATAAACATAACTTTGTTACCAGATACGTTCAAACAGTTAAAGTAAAGACACCTTCTCGAAATAAACCAGATGAAGATATTATATTATTTTTGGTTCGAAATGAACTGTGACATCATCTGTTACAATAGCAGTCATTCTTCCCGGAATATCGTGCTTAGGAGTATCTGTACTTGCGCGTTCTGAAAGTTCTTCTGATAAAATCTGACACGACTTCATTAATTTTTTCTTCTTTAAGGACAGTTTCGCAAACGACACTGATGTTCACACTAATGAGATTACAGAAGGACACGTCATTCAAGGCCTCAGCGTGATAAATTACGGGGTCAGAACACTCTTTAACCTTGTACAGCGTGTGGCGCTCAGCTCTGACCTTACAGACTGAAACGTTCACCATCTCATTATAAATACATTATACTATTCAGGTTGTAGGTCTAAATCGAGAGTAGGCATTGCTAGACATTTTGTGCCTGGGACTAATAAAGTCTTTCATCAACGAGAAGGATCACGAATTTGGGAGTACTGTGAAAGTTAGAAAAAAGGTTTAAGAAGGCAAGCCATTGTATACGAACGTGCACATTATTTAAACTCTACCTAAAATAAAGCTAAGTACAGTAGCCATTGACTGGTTATATGTACACAAATAGAATTGTCTTCACTTTATTTCATAATCTGAAGCAGAGGAATAGTGTTTTGAATACATAATCATACAGGGCTTGGATTAAAAAGCATAAACAAAATCGATAGCCAGAGATAAAACATTTAAACGACTAGGGGTCGTGGGAAATCAAATCCACCCTGCATGTCCACTCAGATTGAAGCCTCTGGAGAATAAATACGAGACGAAACCGGTCGCTTGTCTGCCTTTCCTTGGTGTCACTTCCAACAAGATTCGACATACGTTCCCTTTTTTAAGGTTCTTTTGCTGACAAGACTACAACCATTTACATGTGCTGATAAGTATTCGTATTTCAGGCTTATATGATCACTTATAGTTAAAAATCAACATTTTCAACGTGTTTTTACATAATATCCTTAACGTGTCACGTGTAAACCAAAAACATTTAAGATAATAGAGGTGCCAAAACATTACAATACAGGACACAACATACGCCAGATTTTGAAAAACTTTTGTCACATAATGTGTGAAAAATAGGTGGTCTAGAATTAATTCTTAATTCTGATCCTGAAAGTTACTTTCATTTTATTTTGTCACGTTAGAGTTTTTGACTAATTAAAATCACGTATTTTGATGATTTATAATAACTTATTTTTTTTGCATATGCCAAAAATTCCACAAACAGTTCTCTTAGAAACAATATGAATACTCGGTTGCATGAAATTTTCAAACTTTCACTTTTTTTATTACCTCTGTCACTCTACAACATCCAACAAAAGTCAGATTTGACAATATTCTTGTAATTTGTGTGATTCTTATTCATTGTCAAGATACCATTAACAGACCCAAAGTCAGTCCATATAACTGTTTTTTTTTCTAAAACTCATTATACTCTTAAATTCGTGATCCTCCCCGTTCATGATAGACTTTATTAGTCCCAAGCACAAAGTGTCTCCAGTCTGGCCAAACCTTTACACTCCAATGGTTTTGCTGTGTCCAGCTACCCCACTCACATATAAACCAGGGCATTTTCACGTACACAGCTTGCTGTTCTAATAAAATTCCTGGAACTAAAAATAAAATAAAATAAACTTCATTCCATTACGAAAAAAGCCTATGCAAAAAAGAAAACTAAGAAGAGTTTTGAAATCAGCTTAAAAATTGTGTAAGGACATATATTTCAGTTGCAAGTATAGTTCCATTTCAGTTATCCCCCTTTAGCTGGTATTGTGTGCTGGACATGAACATAATAGCCGATTCAGGCTGGGCTTCAGTGAATCCTCACGTTAGGTAAAGGCAAAAAAGGCAAATGGTGTGTTCACACTAGACGGAACGTCGATACCATGTCAGAACGGCTCAGTGTTGGAAATGAGGCACCAGAGAACAGTTGTACCGGAAGAGGAGGCTTTCTACCGGCTTTGGCATACCAGTCCGGGGAGGAGGAGGGGGGGGGGGATACACACACTCGAAACTAGTGATGCTTGATGATGATGTATATGTTGAATTTAGAGTGGTCAATAACAACATGGTCATCAGCGACCTTACTGGATATCAAGCTACATATTTCTTGGTTTGAACTATGTTCATTTTCACAATTGTTGCGACGGTTCCCTATTAAAGTGGTAGTTAACAAATGTCATATATTATTGGACCATTCCGCTGGAGAAAGTACAGTAAGTAAGTGTCGATGGAGAGGCCTATTCACAACCTGGTGTGGCCAAGTGGTACATGGCCTGCGTTTCTGTCGTAGTCATCAGAAGTGCAAGTGTGATGAACATGCAGTTTTTTACTCTTTGGCATGAGAAAGACAGTTTTTTATAAGCTGATCAGTGTATACGAATACGAACTTGAGTGATACGTGGTCAGTGACTAGGTATCGGATCGTATGCATTTCAGTGTTTTTTTTTTGTCAGAGAATTTATTATTCTTTCTTTTCGGGAATGTGAAGACGAGGGGGAATCCAACAATTTTCGACGATTATTACTGAAATCTTTGTTTCTCGAAAATCCCTTTACTTTCTTCCTGCAGCGGAAAGTCTCACGGAGCCTCCGATGGTAGTCGTCATATAATCAGGGGAAACAGATAGATCTTTCGCACTAAGTGTAGTAGATGAAAGCTATTTTGCTGTACACTGATATTTGTCACCCAACGCACGATGGAAAGCAAGCCTGATTTACGTTTACAAACTGACGATTAATTTCAAGACTACCATGCGTACGATATCTTCGTGCGAAATATTGGAGCTGACAACTAATTACGTACAATGTTTTGGATCTTTATGTAAAAAATATTGCAAGAAGCTATACCCTGAGCAATATGGAACTAGTAATGTTAATAGAGTTTATTAATGGACAAGCAAGATTCATAACAAATGTTGTTGATGAAGGTCGTAAGGTCAGTTTAACACAGCACTGGGATTCGAAAAAAGTAGAACCACCTTACGAAGTTTACGAAACATCAGAATTTATTTTGTCGACAAGATCTACAGGAGGTAAATAATTAATAGCAAAAACTGACATGAGTGAAAATAAACGATAATAGAATTTGTTTTCCTAATTAGTAAATATGTAATTGATATGAAAACAATTTTTATTAAGTCTGTTATCTGACCGATGATTGAGTATTTATTCTCAGTGTGGGAGTCCTAACAAGGTGGGACTGATAGAGGAGATAGGGGCGGTACGTAGAAGAGCAACGAGATTCGTGATGGAATAGTGTAGCTAGCGAGAAAGCTGTACTGCGACACTCATCCAGCTCCAGTTGCAGATCCTACTACAGGAGTTGTGCGTAACGATGTATTGCATTGATAGAACTCCGAGAACGAATGTCCCTAGAAGAGCCAGCCAACATATAGCCCACTTCCATATACATCTTGCGAAAACACCATGAATGTAAAATTAGAGAGATTCGAGCTTACGAACAATCATGCTTATCACGCAGCAGTCCGGCCTTGAACAGGGAAGGAGGCAACTGACACATTGCAGTGCGAAATAGAAATACCTTCACCACGCATCAGAAGATGACGTACCGAGTATAAATGTTGGTCTTGATGTATGCTGCTGCCATTATGGACCTATAAACGAATCAGAGCAACAAGGACAACTGATACTCAAGTCTAGCAGGGCATAGAAGGAGACGACTTTGTCGGTCTGCAGTTATACGCGCTCTCTATTTGGGTCTAGGGCCAAAAAGCTCTGCTATTTGGCTCTGGGTACATTTAGTCGCTGTCTGTTAACGTGCAGTACCAGGTGTACCTTTCAGCATCGTATTAACTTAACCAGTTTTCTGCGAATATTCGCTGCTAGATTGTGACAGTCTGTTGCACTAAATTAGCACCATTAGTAGCGGAATGCTGCTTCTGTTCCGTTCATTTCAACAAAAACACTAGTTACAAGTTCGGTAGATGGTGAGAGGTCGACGCACAAAACAAAATTCTGGCTGGGTGCGGTTAGGCAAAGAATGAACTCTGTAAACTTGGAGGGCCGTGAATAAGGCCCAACCCATCATATTGCTATGAGAAATCCAGCTGCAATCGAACACCAAACATAATCCAAGCTCGCAGTGTAGGTTATCAACTAGATGGCAGCCCGCACGTATTTTGTAAGCTTGTAGAATACGACACTGATTGGCTGTCGCCGTGCAAGCAGCATTATCTCGCTCCAGAGACCACGGGATCGCTCCACGCGACGAGACGCGGCGGTGGACGGAACGTCTCTGGAACGTTGCTGTGTAGTCGCTGTCTGCCGTGCTTTGTGGAGCCGCCGGTTCTGGAGGCAAATGTCTCGCTAGCTGAGTCGCTCGTTACAGAAATCGGATTGTTAACCAACGTTGCTGTTTTCTACAGAAAAATATCTTTGCTGGACGTTGGTTAGGAATAAGGGTGAGGCACCTAAGAAAGGCCAGTCCAAATTTATTCAGAATGAGTGGACATACCCAAGTGCGGTTTGGACAATGTGGCGTATTTTCTGACAGATACAACTAATTTTTGACGTTTATCGCTGCGAGTTATGACAGCGAGTTTTTTAATGGAACTACACATGTTTTCTTCTATGGTACTGGAAAGCAATTTAGAGACATTACATCCGTGAAACTTGGTCAAATAGTACTAGGTAACCGCGCTGCAAACCGCAATAGGTGGCTTCCAGAGAAGGTACACAGAGATGTAAAGCCGGTGGCGTGACAATTGCTGAGCTGAGTGAAGTCCTCTGGTACATAACAGAATGGAAATGGAGTCTCCATAGGAGAATGTAGAATGGAAAAGCGAAGTGGGACGGAAACATGCAATTTAGCTAGAAAACTAATGAGCAACTAGAGTAAACATAGCTGTGATGTCTAGGGAATAGCAACTGTGGTTTCAATTAATGAAATGTTGCCTGACAGAACCGTGCACCAGCTATACTGGAACCATCGTGGGAAGCAGTCATACATGCCTCTGATTGTGAGTGAAGTCTCTCTATGAGGGATGCCGTAACAAGCCAGGAGGCCACAACGTCTTAGAGGTTACGGTGAGACGGGAAGCGGAGCGCCGCCCGCGCGTACGTACACAGCCGACGCAGGTAGGCTACGCCCGATGGACCGGCGTGTAACACACGACACCTCCAAACGCTACGAACAGCTTGGAAGGCCGAGAGCAAACAAACATATAATTCGTGCATAATAGTCATAGAACATATGAAAATACTCAGACCGAGACAAGAAACTCAATGTGAACATGGCCCCAAAAAGCTTACGTATAACAACAAGAATTTTACTATACGAATTACTAAAAGGATTAACCACGTAGTCCTACAATAAAATATAACAAGTTAATGCAATAACCAGGAAATCGCACGGTACTCAGACACATTAAGTGGCTTAAAAGACTGAAACAACTACAATAGTATTTATATTTTTAACTAGTATTTATAAGTAGTATTAAGTAGTGTTTATAATAATAAATATTAATTTTCTTGAAAGGACCAAAATCTCACCAGAATTATAGAACTTAATTACCCAACTGAACCAAGATTCACTGGACCCATAGCGTTTGCTTACTACACCCGCAGGCAGTTTTGTAGTCGCTACATCAGTCAGGAAAGCAAAAAATTCTAACACAAATAAGACTCAATTTCGACGTCAGCGGTCACTAACAAACGTGGTTCCCTAGAACATGTAACAGTTAATTTCAGGCGCAACTGACAAAATGAGCAGACGCTGAGCAAGTTGTAATTAAAAGAAATTTTAAAACACAGGAATATGACACTTAGATAATTTCAAACAGAGGCACCGAAGGGTGAATTTAACACTTGACACAGAATGATGGAGGACCACAGGCAACCCATCATAGTGGAAGCAACTTCAACATGGAAGCACACGTGGCAATCAAGTAACAAAGACCTTACCCCCAAAGGGCAGAACAGACGGCACCAAAAAATGAACAGCACTCTAACACCCACATCAGCAGATGTGCCTGCTTAATCCAGGGTAAGCCGGCTGCGTAGACATTGGGCCCAAGCTTTGCCGACCAATACCGTTCTATCGACCACCGGCCGCTTAGACAATCGTGCTCCCCTTACCTCTGTGAACAGCCCATCGTCCGTCACATGTGCCTCTTTCTGTCTTTCTCTCTCGCCGACTGCGACCGACTGCCTGCCAATGTGGTCAACAAGCTGCTCCAAGGAACTGCAACCAAAGACTCAACCAATAGCCGACCGAAGCACCACCCGGCGACTATACAGAGCCGGATACTTCGCAAATCTCTTGACGAGGCTGTGGGAGGCTTTCAAGACGAAGCGTGGTGGGAAGACGTCCGAAATTGTGTTTCAGCTCCGTGGCGACGCCATAGTACATTCTGCACAGGACAAGTCACGCATGCTGCTTCTTAATCCCATCAAATTTTCCGTCATCTCCTGCATTCTCCTGACGTGGCAACCAGTAATATCTTTCTTTATTCTACGATGATGATACAATTGCGTAGCGAGGTTTTTCAGGGTGTCGGAGAGATGAATTTCGAGATGGATGGTTCCATGAACAGCCAAAACAAGGACTTCAAGAAGCAATGTCTGTGAGAAGAAAGAATACCTTGCTCTTCCCCAGTTCGTTCCAGACCATCCAGAGGTTAAATCGATGTGAACCAAAACGAGAAAATCCACAGAATGGAAGAAAAAAGGTGTATTGTCACCTAAGGCACTATAAATCTGTAAATAACCGTATATTCATCCAGCCAGATCTAGCGTAATCTAATTATCGTACCAATAACATAAATCAAGTATAGTTTCTGTGGGTCAACGGCTCGGTGACAAATGGCTAGGTATTCACCCTCAGAGACCAAGATGACGGCTCCAACATCTACTGTCTATCCAATCTTCCGCTTTTTATGTTTTTTTTCGTTATAAACTATCAAACAATTTATTTATATTTTCATTTCACGAGTTGTTATTTAATTTTAAAAATATAAAAAGCTGCTTCTACAAAAAAAGGAGAAAAGAGTAAAAGAAAATGCCTGGTTCCATGTCTTGGACGCTGGCAACGGTGTGTGGACGCGGGCCCATACATATTGAGTTGCAGGCCATGCCTAGTGAAACCCAGTATACTAATAGGTTCAGCTGACACCACTGCAATGTGACACATGCCCTCTGCCATCAGTGCCTTCTCCAGCCCCATGTTAACACGTCTAAAAGCCGCATTAAGATGAGGCCGCTTTGGCTTCTCAAACATCGAAGGACAGACGCTGTGGTTAAGAGGCAAGAAACGACCCGCTTTGAGAGATTGAGCTGTGGGTCATATAGCTGGCAGCAACTGAAAAAAAAAAAGAAATAGACATGTAACAAGGCGTCTACAGGGTGCTACAAAAAGGTGTGGTGTCACCGCCAGACACCACACTTGCTAGGTGGTAGCTTTAAATCGGCCGCGGTCCATTAGTACATGTCGGACCCGCGTGTCGCCACTGTCAGTGATCGCAGACCGAGCGCCACCACACGGCAGGTCTCGAGAGACTTACTAGCACTCGCCCCAGTTGTACGGACGACTTAGCTAGCGATGCAACACTGACGAAGCCTCGTTTATTTGCAGAGAAGATAGTTACAATAGCCTTCAGCTAAGTCAATGGCTACGACCTAGCAAGGCGCCATAGCAATTGATAGTTATCGTATGAAGCATGTCTCATCAAGAACGATGTATACAAATGATGGATTAAAGTTAAGTATTCCAGAAGCTACGTACTTTTCTTTATAGCATTCATTACGTATCCTGTTTCAGACCTCACGCAATATAACAAAAGGTACGGCCAAACTTTCAGGAAACATTCCTCACATCAGAACGTAGCATCAACAGGTTAGTGTTCATCACGAACGTGGTTTTGCAGTCAGTGCAATGTTTACAAATGCGGAGTTGGCAGATGCCCATTTGATGTATGGATTTGTTGTTGTTATTGTGGTCTTCAGTCCTGAGACTGGTTTGATGCAGCTCTCCATGCTACTCTATCCTGTGCAAGCTTCTTCATCTCCCAGTACCTACTGCAACCTACATCCTTCTGAATCTGCTTAGTGTATTCATCTCTTGGTCTTCCCCTATGATTTTTACCCTCCACGCTGCCCTCCAATACTAAATTGGTGATCCCTTGATGCCTCAGAACATATACTACCAACCGATCCCTTCTTCTGGTCAAGTTGTGCCACAAACTTCTCTTCTCCCCAATCCTATTCAATACTTCCTCATTAGTTATGTGATCTACCCATCTAATGTTCAGCATTCTTCTGTAGCACCACATTTCAAAAGCTTCTATTCTCTTCTTGTCCAAACTATTTACCGTCCATGTTTCACTTCCATACATGGCTACACTCCATACAAATACTTTCAGAAATAACTTCCTGACACTTAAATCTATACTCGATGTTAACAAATTTCTCTTCTTCAGAAACGCTTTCCTTGCCATTGCCAGTCTACATTTTATATCCTCTCTACATCGTCCATCATCAGTTATTTTGCTCCCCAAATAGCAAAACTCCTTTACTACTTTAAGTGTCTCATTTCCTAATCTAATACCCTCAGCATCACCCGACTTAACTCGACTACATTCCATTATCCTCGTTTTGCTTTTGTTGATGTTCATCTTATATCGTCCCTTCAAGACACCATCCATTCCGTTCAACTGCTCTTCCAAGTCCTTTGCTGTCTCTGCCAGAATTACAATGTCATCGGCGAACCTCAAAGTTTTTATTTCTTCTCCATGGATTTTAATACCTACTCCAAATTTTTCTTTTGTTTCCTTTACTGCTTGCTCAATATACAGATTGAATAACATCGGGGAGAGGCTACAACCCTGTCTTACTCCCATCCCAACCACTGCTTCCCTTTCATGTCCCTCAACTCTTATAACTGCCATCTGGTTTCTGTACAAGCTGTAAATAGCCTTTCGCTCCCTGTATTTTACCCCTGCCACCTTTAGAATTTGAAAGAGAGTATTCCAGTCAACATTGTCAAAAGGTTTCTCTAAGTCTACAAATGTTAGAAACGTAGGTTTGCCTTTCCTTAATCTTTCTTCTAAGATACGTCGTAAGGTCAGTATTGCCTCACGTGTTCCAGTGTTTCTACGGAATCCAAACTGATCTTCCCCGAGGTCGGCTTCTACTAGTTTTTCCATTCGTCTGTAAAGAATTCGTGTTAGTACTTTGCAGCTGTGGCTTATTAAACTGATTGTTCGGTAATTTTCACATCTGTCAACACCTGCTTTCTTTTGGATTGGAATTATTATATTCTTCTTGTAGTCTGAGGGTATTTCACCTGTTTCATACACCTTGCTCACCAGATGGTAGAGTTTTGTCAGGACTGGCTCTCCCAAGGCCGTCAGTAGTTCCAATGGAATGTTGTCTACTCCGGGGGCCTTGTTTCGACTCAGGTCCTTCAGTGCTCTGTCAAACTCTTCACGCAGTATCGTATCTCCCATTTCATCTTCATCTACATCCTCTTCCATTTCCATAATACTGTCCTCAAGTGCATCGCCCTTGTATAGACCCTCTATATACTCCTTCCACCTTTCTGCTTTCCCTTCTTTGCTTAGAACTGGGTTTCCATCTGAGCTCTTGATGTTCATACATGTGATTCTCTTATCTCCAAAGGTCTCTTTAATTTTCCTGTAGGCAGTATCTATCTTACCCCTAGTGAGATAAGCCTCTACATCTTACATTTGTCCTCTAGCCATCCCTGCTTAGCCATTTTGCACTTCCTGTCGATCTCATTTTTGAGACGTTTGTATTCCTTTTTGCCTGCTTCATTTACTGCATTTTTATATTTTCTCCTTTCATCAATTAAATTCAATATTTCTTCTGTTACCCAAGGATTTCTACTAACCCTCTTCTTTTTACCTACTTGATCGTCTGCTGCCTTCACTACTTCATCCCTCAGAGCTACCCATTCTTCTTCTACTGTATTTCTTTCCCCCATTCCTATCAATTGTTCCCTTATGCTCTCCCTGAAACTCTGTACAACCTCTGGTTTAGTCAGTTTATCCAGGTCCCATCTTCTTAAATTCCCACCTTTTTGCAGTTTCTTCAGTTTTAATGTACAGTTCATAACCAATAGATTGTGGTCAGAGTCCACATCTGCCCCTGGAAACGTCTTACAATTTAAAACCTCGTTCCTAAATCTCTGTCTTACCATTATATAATCTATCTGATACCTTTTAGTATCTCCAGGGTTCTTCCATGTATACAACCTTCTATCATGTTTCTTAAACCAAGTGTTAGCTATGATTAAGTTGTGCTCTGTGTAAAATTCTATCAGGCGGCTTCCCCTTTCATTTCTTAGCCCCAATCCATATTCACCTACTACGTTTCCTTCTCTCCCTTTTCCTACACTCGAATTCCAGTCACCCATGACTATTAAATTTTCGTCTCCCTTCACTATCTGAATAATTTCTTTTATTTCATCATACATTTCTTCAATTTCTTCGTCATCTGCAGAGCTAGTTGGCATATAAACTTGTACTACTGTAGTAGGTGTGGGCTTCGTATCTATCTTGGCCACAATAATGCGTTCACTATGCTGTTTGTAGTAGCTTACCCGCATTCCTATTTTCCTATTCATTATTAAACCTACTGCTGCATTACCCCTATTGGACTTTGTGTTTATAACCCTGTAGTCACCTGACCAGAAGTCTTGTTCCTCCTGCCACCGAACTTCACTAATTCCCACTATATCTAACTTTAACCTATCCATTTCCCTTTTTAAATTTTCTAACCTACCTGCCCGATTAAGGGATCTGACATTCCACGCTCCGATCCGTAGAACGCCAGTTTTCTTTCTCCTGATAACGACATCCTCTTGAGTAGTCCCCGCCCGGAGATCCGAATGGGGGACTATTTTACCTCCGGAATATTTTACCCAAGAGGACGCCATCATCATTTAATCACACAGTAAAGCTGCATGCCCTGGTGAAAAATTACGGCCGTAGTTTCCCCTTGCTTTCAGCCGTTCGCAGTACCAGCACAGCAAAGCTGTTTTGGTTATTGTTACAAGGCCAGATCAGTCAATCATCCAGACTGTTGCCCTTGCAACTACTGAAAAGGCTGCTGCCCCTCTTCAGGAACCACACGTTTGTCTGGCCTCTCAACAGATACCCCTCCGTTGTGGTTGTACCTACGGTGCGGCTATCTGTATCGCTGAGGCACGCAAGCCTCCCCACCAACGGCAAGGTCTATGGTTCATGGGGGGGATGTATGGATTAGCACGGGGCAATAGCCGTGGCGCTGTACGTTTGTATTACAGAACTAAGGTGTCCCAACAGGAAGACGTTCGAAGCAATTGATCGGCGTCTTAGGGAGCACGGAACATTCCAGCCCATTACTCGCCACTGGGGAAGACCTAGAACGACGAGGACACCTGCAATGGACGAGGCAATTCTTCGTGCAGTTGACGATAACCTTAATGTCAGCGTCAGAGAAGTTGCTGCTGTACAAGGTAACGTTGACAACGTCACTATGGAGAGTGCTACGGGAGAACCAGTTGTTTCCGTACCATGTACAGCGTGTGCAGGCACTATCAGCAGCTGATTGGCCTCCACGGGTACACTTCTGCGAATGGTTCAACCAACAATGTGTCAATCCTCATTTCAGTGCAAATGTTCTCTTTACGGATGAGGGTTCATTCCAACGTGATCAAATTGTAAATTTTCCGAATCAACATGTGTAGGCTGACGAGAATCCGCACGCAATTGTGCAATCACGTCATCAACACAGATTTTCTGTGAACGTTTGGGCAGGCATTGTTGGTGATGTCTTGATTGGGCCCCATGTTCTTCCACCTACGCTCAATGGAGCACATTATCATGATTTCATACGGGATACTCTACCTGTGCTGCTAGAACATGTGCCTTTACAAGTACGACACAAGATGTGGTTCATGCACGATGGAGCTGCTGCACATTTCAGTCGAAGTGTTCGTACGCTTCTCAACAACAGATTCGGTGACCGATGGATTGGTAGAGGCGGACCAATTCCATTGCCTCCACGCTCCCCTGACCTCAACCCTCTTGACTTTCATTTATGGGGGCACTTGAAAGCTCTTGTCTACGCAACCCCGGTACCAAATGTAGAGACTCTTCGTGCTCGTATTGTGGACGGCTGTGATACAATACACCATTCTCCAGCGCTGCATCAGCGCATCCGGGATTCCATGCTACGGAGGGTGGATGCATGTATCCTCGCTAACGGAGGACATTTTGAACATTTCCTGTAACAAAGTGTTTGAAGTCACGCTGGTATGTTCTGTTGCTGTGTGTTTCCATTCCATGATTAATGTGAATTGAAGAGAAGTAATAAAATGAGCTCTAACATGGAAAGTAAGCGTTTCCGGACACATGTCAGCATGACATATTTTCGTCCTTTGTGTGTGAGGAATATTTCCTGAAAGTTTGGCCATACCTTTTTGTAACACACTGTATAGTTAGAAATGTGTCGCAATGAAAGGCGAATATATAGACGAGTTTCATGGTCGCAGTTTGATATTTTATTCCGAGGCGATAATTAAATCTTTGTGACTACCTGTGTTGCATGACGTCGAGCTCCGTGACCTTTGGATGGCCACTGCGCAACCCGACGCCCTCCCGCAACTGGTCGGGTGCCAACTGGTCGCCGAGGGCAGCGCCGGAAATGCCTGTCGCGGAGCCGCGATGATGTTCGCTTCCGCGCCCGCGACGCCGCGCCACTCCCACTATCTGGCGCCTGGCACGCGGCCACGATGCGTCCCACCGCCGCCTACTGGCGCCACGCGCCCAGCCATCACAGCCGCCTTCCAGTGACACACGTCCTCCTGCCTGCACCGACAGGTCCACGCCCACACCAGCCACTCCCTGGCTGCGTGTCACACCAGCGCACTTCATTTACGCTAACAAGTCTATCTCTCTGACGTCGATCTGTTGTAGAATTTCAGAACATGTTTTTTGCTCGCGTATCATGTCGTTTCTGCAAACCCAGAATCTACTCTGTAGGAATTAACAGCGATCGTGTGAGACCCAACTCGCTTTATTTGTTCATGAGACCCAGAAAATATTAGATACAGGCTCCCAGGTAGATGCCATTTTCCTTGACTTCCGCAAGGCGTTCCATGCAGTTCCGCACTGTCGCCTGATAAAGTAAGGGCCTACGGAATATCAGACCAGCTGTGTAGCTGGATTGAAGACTTTTTAGCAAACAGAACACAGCATGTTGTTCTCAATGGAGAGACGACTACAGACGTTAAAGTAACCTCTGGCGTGCCACAGGGGAGTGTTATGGGACCATTGCTTTTCACAATTTATATATACATGACCTAGTAGATAGTGTCGAAAGTTCCATGCGGCTTTTCGCGGATGATGCTGTAGTACACAGAGAAGTTGCAGCATTAGAAAATTTCAGCGAAATGCAAGAAGATCTGCAGCGGATAGGCACTTGGTGCAGGGAGTGGCAACTGACCCTTAACATAGACAAATGTAACGTATTGCCAATACATAGAAAGAAGGATCCTTTATTGTATGATTATAAGATAGCGGAACAAACACTGGTAGCAGTTACTTTTGTAAAATATCTGGGAGTATGCGTGCGGAACGATTTGAAGTGGAATGATCATATAAAATTAATTGTTGGTAAGGCGGGTGCCAGATTGAGATTTCATTGGGACAATCCTTAGAAAATGTAGTACATCAACAAAGGAGGTGGCTTACAAAACACTCGTTCGATCTATACTTGACTATTGCTTATCAGTGTGGGATCCGTACCAGGTCGGATTGACAGAGGAGATAGAGAAGATCCAAAGAAGAGCGGCGCGTTTCGTCACAGGGTTATTTGGCAAGCGTGATAGAGTTACGGAGAAGTTTAGCAATCTCAAGTGGCAGACTCTGCAAGAGAGGCGTTCTGCATCGCGGTGTAGCTTGCTGTACAGGTTTCGAGAGGGTGCGTTTCTGGATGAGTTATCGAATATATTGCTTCCCCCTACTTATAGCTCCCGAGGAGATCACGAATGTAAAATTAGAGAGATTCGAGCGCGCACGGAGGCTTTTCGGCAGTCGTTCTTCCCGCGAACCATACGCGACTGGAACAGGAAAGGGGGGTAATGACAGTGGCACGTTAAGTGCCCTCCGCCACACACCGTTGGGTGGCTTGCGGAGTATAAATGTAGATGTAGATGTAGAAGTGCCAAAGATCAAATATGCACTATCTGATCGTAGGCCTCCAGACATTCATTGGTCGACATTGATGTAGCTTGTGTCCACCCTTCACCTTTATGACGGCCTGAACTCTGCTAGGGACACTTTCAATGAAGTGACTGAATGTCTGGGGGGCAGTGTGCATCGACGCGCTGATACCGTCATTATCTCAGAGCTCTTCCGCTGCTTATGCAATAGGCAACACTGTGAATGTGTTCATATCCTTCGGCATTTAGCGTTTTCGCGAGTATGATATGTTACCACATCTTAATCCCAAACAACACCCTCATACCGTAACATCACCTCCTCTGTACTTCATTGCTGGCACTACACATGATGGTAGGTAACCCAAACCCTTCCATCGAACTGCTGCAGGGTATATAGTGATTCATCGTTCCAGTCATCCATTGTCCAGTGACATCAGACTGACTTTTTTTGAGTCATCACTCTTCTAACTGGTTCGAGGATACTCCCCACAAACTCCTACCTGGGCCAATTTTTACATCTCACAGTAGCAACTGCAAACTACGTCCTCAATTATATACAGGATGTATTCCAATTTCTGTCTTCCTCTATAGTCTTTACCCTCCACAGCTCCTTCTATTACCATGCAAATTATTCCCTGACGTCTTAACCGATGTCCTAACACTCTGTCTCTTCTTCTTGTCAGGGTTTTCGATATATTCGTTTTCTTGATTCTCGGGAGAACCTCATCATTCCTTACTTTGTCACGTCACCTAATTCTCAACATTCTTCTCTAACTCTACATCTCAAATACTTCGATTCCCTTCTGTTCCTGTTTCTCCACCGTCCATCCTTCATTACCATTCAATGCTGTGCTCCAGAAACACATTTTCAGAAATTTCTTCCTCAAATTAAGAGCCATATTTGATATTATTAGATATCTCTTGTCCAGGAATGCCTTTTTGCCAGTGCTAGTCTGCTTTTTATGTCCTCCTTACTCCGTCCATCGTGTTATTTTGCTGCCTAGGTAGCAGAATTCCTTAACTTCGTCTGATGTTAAGTTTCTCGCTCTTCTCATTTGTGCTACTTCTCGTTTTCATCTTTCTTCGATTTACTCTCAAATCATATTCTGTATTATTAGACTGTTCATTGCATTCAACAAATCCTGCAATTCTTCTTCACTTGCATTCAGGAAGCAATGTCATCAGCGAATCATATTATTGACATCGTTTCACCTTGAATTTTGATCCCACTCTTGAACCTTTCAGTTTATTTCCGTTATTGCTTCTGCGATGTATAGACTGAAAAGTAGGGGTGAAGACTACAGCCCTCTCTTACACCCGCTTTAATCCGAGTATTTTGTTCTTCGTCGTCCACTCTTATTATACCCTCTTGGCTCTTGTACATATTATATATTACTCGTCTATCACTATAGCATACCCTTACTTTTCTCAGATTTTCGAACATCTTGCATCATCTTACATTGTCGAACGCTTTTTCCAGGTCTACCGATCCTATTAACGTATATTGATTTTTCTTCAGTCTTGTTTCTATTATGAACCACAATGTCAGAACTGCCTCTTTGGTGTCTTTTCCTTTCCTGAAGTTAAACTGATCATCTAACAGATGCTCAATTTTTTCTGTTCTTCTGTGTATTATCCTTGTAAGCAACTTGATACATGAGGTGTTAACCTAATTGTACAATAATCCTCCCACTGTCACTCTTGCTGTCTTCAGAGTTGTGTGGATGATGCTTTTCGGAAGTCTGATGGTATGCCGCCAGACTCATACATTCTACACATCAGCTTGAGCAATCGTTTTGTTAACACTTCCACTGATGATTTCAGTAATTCCTATTTCAAAAATTCAGCCTTAAGCATCGCTTAGCATTGGCTAAAGAAATTTGTGGCTTATAAGGAACTGCTTCTCTGCTGTACACTAACTCCCTAGGGACAGTCTTTTTGCTAGCTACACTTTTATGGCACAAAATAGTAATGGGTTAAAAATTAGAAAATTTTATTAACACTCATTCACCTTAGTACAAGCAAAGTGCGGTCACGCCAGAGGCAGAGACAGGACCAGGAAATAAGCGGTATGTTGCAAATGGGAGAGACCTCGGCACGTTACAACACCGCGCTGAGGGATAGAGGAAAAGCTCAGCAGAAAATAGCGTGGGACAGAAAACCAAAGGAAACGTGCAGATTCGTTAACTCGTAAGAGATGTCGAAAGGAACTGTACCTGTTAAGGAAATGTAGCAGAATAAGAAGGACACGAAGGCTCAAGATAGCTCCCTTTAAATACTCGAGCTCTCCAGCTCTCAAGGGGCTGATGGTTGGGATCGATGGCATTCTCAGTAATTGCACTCGATTCTATGGTTACGATACTGAAGCGATTCTATTTGCTACAGAACAGTCTACGAACCAGCCGAAAATGTACCTGACATGGCGGTCTTCGCCTTATGAATTTCTTACTACAGCCGTCTACCATTGTTGATGAAGAAGCTGTCTTCCAACAACATCGCATTGAGGAGTGCTGACAGCACCGAATTTCAGCGGGGAAACAGGCAGCAGGGCCTCGAGGGCTCCACGTTCCAGTTGAATACCTGGGCGCCCTGGATGCTGAAAGTAGGAAGGAGAACGACCGACCACACAACTTCCGACAACACCACATCGCGGATGGTCATCAAGTGTCAACACAAAATACGCAGTGAGATCGAGCACACTCCAGTAGCTGGTACGATACCACTATGCTGGACCATAGCCGCTTCTTTTTATATAGGATGGCGCCCCTCCACGCCCACACCGACGTGGTGACCAAACCAAAAGCTGTACTGTCACCTCCGCATAACATGTTAGTTTTCGAATCAGAAGTCACAGGATGCGGGCTGTGATGTTGCACATGCGTCTGGGTAGGATTACTCATTGACATAGTCCATCAGGAGACAGAGAGTGGACGAAAGCGATCGAAGGGTATCGGTTTGTAAGAGCAGAGGGAAAAAGCGCCAAGGCAAGCGCCAAGGGAAGAAAAGTAGGACGGGTAGTAAGGGAAGTAGCTGCTTGCTAGCTGCGACAGTGCATGCAAGTTGAGGCTATGTTCGTGCGAGGTTCAAATGGTTCAAATGGCTCTGAGCACTATGCGACTTAACTTCTGAGGTCATCAGTCGCCTAGAACGTAGAACTAATTAAATCTAACTAACCTAAGGACATCACACACATAAATGCCCGAGGCAGGATCGAACCGGCGACCGTAGCGGTCGCTCGGTTCCAGACTGAAGCGCCTAAAACCGCACGGCCACTCCAGCCGGCTTAGTGCGAGGTATCGTGCATCGTTTCCTTTGTCGCTGCGGGTGATCGTTGTAGATGGGTCAGTCCGGGCGCTGCAGCTGGGCTCCTGTGAATGTGACAGTCCGAGGTCGTCATACATTAGTGGGCGATCGGCCGTAGATCAGATCACAATGTAGGGTGTGTGTATGTGGCTGGTTCACGTCTTGTGTACAGTACGGCTTCCCTGCGATTGCCTGTTTTTTGGCGAGTCGAGCATCTAGGGTTGCCAGTAGTGGCTGTGTTGCAGGGGCTCGCCAGTACTGTTGTTTTTGTGTGCTATGGGCCATAGATGTTTAGTTCCTTGCTGATATCTATCCTTCGATCTATGGTTGTTGTTGTTGTTGTTGTGGTCTTCAGTCCTGAGACTGGTTTGATGCAGCTCTCCATGCTACTCCGATCTATGGTTGTGGTCGTAATTTCCCAAAAAAGAATAAACGGATTATGCGAGTGTCTCGTGTATCTGTACAGTCGTGTGGAGAGTTTTTGGAATACCTGCAAGAGGGTATCTGGCCGATATTCCCGGTGAGGATCGGCGGTGCGTGCGTAACGCGGAGCATCTGGACCATATCCGCGCGGGCAGCGCGCCGCGACGCTGGGTCACTCATTCTTCGCCTGGGCCTGCAGACGAAAAACTGACCCGGCAGCCATCAGCGGGAATACAACACGCAGCTGAATGTGGCATCGGCTACAGGGTCGGTGTAGCACAAGACAGCTGTAAACATGGTTAATAAATAACTGAACTTTGACAACGTTTTACTAGCGTCAAAGACGCTTCACAGGTACCCAGCCGCTGTCCTGACTTCATGCAGAGGTGTCTCCGCTCAGCCTCTCTGTAGGACTGCTGGTTGCACTTTGAATCTCACGCCGCCTGTGATTAGCCGAGCGATCTAAGGCGCTGCAGTCATGGACTGTGCGGCTGGTCCTGGCGGAGGTTCGAGTCGGGCATGGGTGTGTGTGTTTGTCCTTAGCATAATTTAGATTAAGTAGTGTGTGAGCTTAGGGACCGATGACCTTAGCAGTTAAGTCCCATGAAATTTCACACACATTTGAACATTTTTGAATCTCACGCGCGATCCCTTCCGCTGATTTCATAGATTATTTTACAACCACCGTCCGCAATGCTCAATGGTCCCTGTCCACTAGCACATGTCGTTTTCGTGGTCTTGGTTAGCTGTAGTTGTTCCTTCGAGTTTCCTTTTCACAGTTACATGAGCAGCAGTCGATTTGGGCAGTTTTAGAAGGGTCGAAATATCGCAGATGCATTTATTATTCATGTGGCATCCAGTCGACGTTATTGAGCTTTTATGGCCAACACATTCTGTTGTTCCTGCAACTCGACTGGCCGCACACGACTCCCCACCACCTTTAAAATCGGCGGGTCCGCCTCTCGTGAAATGGAGTAGTCAATTTCGCCTTACATAGTGGTGCCAGGATGGTTTTTATGAGGTAGTCGGATATGTGATACACTTCGAAAATCACAATGCCTTGTACGTTTAGTCAAACCGTAGGTGTGATTTCGCCAGTATCAGTTAAATACGCTGCTGGCCATTAAACTGCAACTCCAGGAAGAGTAGAAAGCTACGAAAGTTTGCTGCTTGTGCATATGCAGTGAAGTAGCAACAAAAAATCAATACATTTTGCAGGTTACCAGGTGCTTGTAGGTGATCTGGCTTCAGCCCTCTCTGGGCTTCGATACGCTGCTTCATTTTGTGCGAGAATTCATTAGTCATAGTGGCTCGCGAATTGTGGCGCCTGGGTCTCTTGGTAACCCGTGGTCAGATGCTTTCAGTGGGTGACTGATCCAGAGAATGTGTTGTCTAGTGAAACAGTGGGCCAGCCACCGTATCGAGGTAGCTCAAGAGAGCACGGTAACATACATTCTTGCGTTATCTCGTTGTAAGACGTCAAAAATAGGGCACAACCACCAACCTTAACACCTCACAAATGTCCAAATCATGATTATGAAAACAATCTGGCAACGTTTGTTATCCTCGTAGCCTCCGCACACGGGTACGTGCGTCGTGATGGTGCTTGCAAAACCAGGACTGATCTCAAAACACGGCGTAGTGCCAACCCAATGGTCGCTGCACCGCAGTCAGTGGTGCTCCAGACGCCGTCGCACAGTCCTTGTGAACATTCTACTTGTCTTGATGGAATCAAGCCATTTTCCCTGAATCAAGGTACTTGATATGCCTCTACGATCCTGCACGGCCGAGTGAACTATATGTCTATCCTATCAGTTGCTAGTCGCTTGGGGCCATTGTGATTCTGCATGCAGCTCAGTATATTCGCTTGAGGGTGGCAGAAACGATAAACCGCACCTCGATAGGCCACCTGCTGGTGGACACTTCTACTTCTTAAGCGTTCCTCTCACAAACAAACAACAGTTAAATGCTGTTTCTTAATAAGAAACGTACTGAGAAACATCTCCTCAGAATGTAGATGACGTTACTCTCATCGACGTCGTGCAGTTGCATATTCGCATCTTTTCAATAAATTGTACCACAAGCGGGGATGTTTGCCTAGGCAAAGTGTTTTGCCGTTTCTCTCTATACCCTTGTAAGCTACATCGCACATCTATGGTGTAGTTGAACTGAGACATATAAATAAATATATTATTATAATAAAAGAGGTGCCACAAATGTATCGAAACTGTTCTGATCCCTTGTGTTAACAGAAATAGTAGCGCGATCGAGGTATTGATATAATCAAATTAAGAATGGTTGATATTCTCTTACATTCCTGAAAAATAAACATCCTGGCAGATTAAAACTGTGTGCTGGACCGAGATTCGAACTCGGGACCTTTGCCTTGCGCGGGTCCCGAGTCCCGGTGCGGCACACAGTTTTAAGCTGCCAGGAAGTTTCATATTAGCGCACACTCCGCTGCAGAGTGAAAATCTCACTCTGGATTCTTCAAAAAATTAGACCCTCATATTTTCCTTTTTTTAGAGATCTGGTACAACATTTAGTTTTAGCCCGCCTGTTTCACTTACTTTCCTGATAAATGTTAAAACGTTAGTGACACTGACTCATTTGAATTGACAGTCACAGCAGCTTCACATACAAACCGCACGTGGAAGCACAAGCAACCTTGCAGAGGAGCACTCTTCCGAAGTACCGAAGGTCAAAAGTGTGCAGCAAAGGTGTCATCGGTATTTTCTCCCACTATGTAATCTGCCAGATGTGGAGGCCCCGGACAACTTTTCGAAGCCATTAACTTCAGGCGAATAGGCGGTGAAGGGCGCTGTGACCTACTGGTCAAGCAGACTTTGCCTAGGCCAAACCAACGAGCGGACGATGACGTCACGTCACCGCTATCCCCTCTGCCCCTTTGCAGCTACGGGCAAAGATAATCTCTGGAGATTGTGCGATACCCAAACTGACTTGACGCAAGGAAAGGTAACAAGAAGGATAGCGGCCGCGCGTTTAGAGATCAGATTAGGTTTGTTCTATTGACCGTTGCAGTGTCGTGTTACTCGATCCGCTGTTCGCCGTTACGACCCTTTAGAGCATAGTTTCCGAACACGTTCCGTTCATTTCACACTTGCAAAATGTCGTGATGTAGATCGTTACAGCAACACCACACTGCTAATGGAGGTCAGTCCAGTCTTCTGACATGTTTAGCGGATGCCAGCAGTTGTATTCTGAAAGAGACTGGCCGAACTCAGAAAGTCGCTAATTCTGACTCTCTGGATCGTTTAGGAGTATAAATAAATTAGTCGGTAAAACAACAGTTACCCAGGTGCGAGTAGGATTGGCTCACTGAGGGTTCTCTACAAACTTAATTAAATCTACAGACAGTTCCTCTACCGGCCGGGGTGGCCTGGCGGCTCTAAGTGCTACAGTCTGGAACCGTGAGACCGCTACGGTCGCAGGTTCGAATCCTGCCTCGGGCATGGATGTGTGTGATGTCCTTAGCTTAGTTAGGTTTAAGAAGTTCTAGGGGACTGATGACTTTAGAAGCTAAGTCCCATAGTGCTCAGTGCCATTTGAACCATTTTTTTTTTTTGACATTTCATCTATTCCGGGAAACGACGATCTCGAGGATTTTTAAATGTTATCGACATTGACACTGGTAAGATATTGCTCCCAGAGATTCGAAGATGTTCGAGAATGTTTTTAATTTCGAGTTTGGAGTCCGATAAAGTCGGATAACAAATGACAAAAGTTTTTTCGTGTGATATAATTACAGTTCAACAAATTAGGATTTTTTCCCTTTACTTGTACTGTGAAAACTTTCTTCTTGCCAAATTTCATGATTGTGCGTCAAGGCGATCCTTGCTGAATGATCACATAAAATTAATTGTTGGTAGGGCGGGTGCCAGATTGAGATTCATTGGGAGAGTCCTTAGAAAATGTAGTCCATCAACAAAGGAGGTGGCTTACAAAACACTCGTTCGATCTATACTTGAGTATTGCTCATCAGTGTGGGATCTGTACCAGGTCAGGTTGACAGAGGAGATAGAGAAGACACAAAGAAGAGCGGCGCGTTTCGTCACAGGGTTATTTGGTAAGGTTCAAATGGTTCAAATGGCTCTGAGCACTATGGGACTCAACTGCTGTGATCATAAGTCCCCTAGGACTTAGAACTACTTAAACCTAACTAACCTAAGGACATCACACACATCCATGCCCGAGGCAGGATTCGAACCTGCGACCATAGCGGTCGTGCGGTTCCAGACTGTAGCGCCTTTAACCGCTCGGCCACTCCGGCCGGCTATTTGGTAAGCGTGACAGCGTTACGGAGATGTTTAGCAAACTCAAGTGGCAGACTCTGCAAGAGAGGCGCTCTGCTTCGCGGTGTAGCTTGCTGTCCAGGTTTCGAGAGGGTGCGTTTCTGGATGAGGTATCGAATATATTGCTTCCCCCTACTTATACCTCCAGAGGAGATCACGAATGTAAAATTAGAGAGATTCGAGAGCGCACGGAGGCTTTCCGGTAGTCGTTCTTCCCGCAAACCATACGCGACTGGAACAGGAAAGGGAGGTGGTGACGGTGGCGCGTAGGGTGCCCTCCGCCACACACCGTTGGATGGCTTGCGGAGTGTGGATGTAGATGTAGAATGAGAGAGTTTGTAAATATCAAAATAAGTGAGATAAACGGCCTCATTTTTCGACTGCATCGACTTAGGAGTTTAACATTTTTACAGCATGAAAGTAGCATAGACGTCTGTATGTGAAATAAATGTCAACTTAATACGTCTACTTCTTTCTGAGAAACAAGACGAACGAAGAGACAGTCTGATAACAACTAACATAAATATTTTATTCGGGTGATTAATTACAGATTCGCAATTTGCGAATTTTTTTCTTTTGTTGCAATTTGAAACTCTGCTTGCTTGACAAATTTGTCAACGGGAAGTAAACTGCAGGTTTTGGTCAGTGAGTTTGCAAGTATAAAAATATTTGACATAAATGGCCGTATCTTTTGATTGCACTAACTTACAAGCTTCGCTTTTTTACATCGCCAAGGGACCGTAGACCTTAGTATTTGACATAAATTTCAACATGGTATGTCTCCTAGTTCGTGAGGAACAGGCTGACGGACACCAAAGTGTTCCTATAACGGTTCCGTTTTTACCCATTGAGATACGGAAGCCTAAAATAAGATCATCACTTATAGCATTTCATATTTTGAATTATGTTATGTTATGCTAACCGGAGGCCTAGAAACGACGGAGAGGCTCCGTCCCCGCCACAGACGCAGTGGTCCACAACCCCACGAAGACTATCGCAGTCCACTTCACCCCTTCGCCGCCCCATACCGAACCCAGGGTTATTGTGCGGTTCGGCCCCCGGTAGACTCCCCAGAGAACGTCTCACACCAGACGAGTGTAGCCGCTATGTTTGCGTCGTAGAGTAATGGTGGTGTACGCGTACGTGGAGAACTTGCTTGCGCAGCAATCTCCGACATAATGTAGCTGAGGCGGAATAAGGGGAATCAGCCCGAATTCGCCGAAGCAGATGGAAAACCGCCTAAAAACCATCCACAGACTTGCTGGGTCACCGGACCTCGACACTAAATCGACGGGCGGATTCGTGCCGGGGACCGGCTCTCCTTCCCGCCCGGAAAGCCGCGCGACGCTCTACATCAATCCATGGGTATTCCATTGGGTTCATGTCGGGACTTTGGGCAGGTCAGTCTACCTCAAGAACGCTGTTGTCCGCAAACCATAGGCTCACAGATGCTACTTTAAGACTGGATGCATTTATCATGCTGATAAAGTCATCGTCCCCGACTTTTCCTCTACTGTACTCAACACACATGGTGTAAAATGTTTTCATGTCCTTCCCCGTGTAGCGTTTTCTTATTTGTAATAAGGAGACCGCACCCTACCCGAGGAAAACACACTCGCATCTTAACACCACCTTCTCTGTACTTTAATATTGGCACTCCATACGATAGTGGGTATTGTTCCGAAGGCATTTGCGAAACCCAAACCCTTCCATCGAATAGCCTCACAGTAAATGGTGATTCATCATTCCAGGTCACATGATTCCAGAGTCATCCACTGTTGAGTGGTGTCGCTTTTTATACCACCTCAAACACACCTTAGCACTGACCACAAAATGTGTGTCTAGTGAGCAGCTGCTCGACCATTGCACACCATTAACTTCCTACGCGCAGTTATTGTGCTAGGTGTGTTGCTGGTAGCACTTTGGCACTCACGGGTAATTCCTTGACTTGGTTTCATGCGATGTTCGACAAGCATCGTCCGCAACGATCGATGGTCCCTGTCCTTCAGTAGACAGGGTCTGCTCGGTCTTGATTTAGTTGTGGTTATTCCTTCCCTTTCCTATTTTACAATCACCAACAGTCGACTTGAACATCTTTAGAAGGGTCTAAATGGCACTTATAAATTTACTACTGAGAGGGCATCCAATTATCTGTCACATACAAAAGTTCAAAAAATGTCCGACAGATGGCGCTTCATCTGATCAGAACAGCAATAATTAGCATAACAAAGTAAGACAAATCAAGGATGATGATCTTTACAGGAAATGCTCAATATGTCCACCATCATCCCTCAACAACAGCTGTAGTCGAGGAATAATGTTCTGAACAGCACTGTAAAGCATGTCTGGAGTTATGGTGAGGCATTGGTGTCGGATGTTGTCTTTCAGCATCCCTAGAGATGTCGGTCGATCACGATACACTTGCGACTTCAGGTAACCCCAAAGCCAATAATCGCACGGACTGAGGTCTGGGGATCTGGGAGGCCAAGCATGACGAAAGTCGCGGCTGAGCACACGATCATCACCAAACGACGCACGCAAGAGATCTTTCACGCGTCTAGCAATATGGGGTGGTTCTAATAAAACCCCATGTCATTCCAAGCATGTATGTCAATTTTTACTTCTCTATCTACATTATTCCGTGGTTTATTAAGTTTTCAAATTTATACTGACTTTTTGATCACCCAGTATATATGTATCTACGTATGTTCCACATCTCCTCCTAGGCCACCGGACCGATTTCAACCAAACTTTGTTCCCATATCATTTAATGTCTGGAACCTTAAGGATAAGAACCATTCACCTATAAAATGGGTGGGGCAGGGGTGAAAAAACAGTGTAGCCTACGACACGAGAATCCCCATACTTCTGTTACCCAGTTTTGGGAATGAGGACACTTACTGAACTGCAACAAATTTTACAGATAATTTCAAGTCTGGATGAAACTTTTTATTGCTGACGACCCCTACAAAATTATGAAAGGAAAAAAAGTTTGTCGCTTATTGCATTTTGGCATGGCTCAAATGGCTCTGAGCACTATGGGACTTAACATCTATGGTCATCAGTCCCCTAGAACTTAGAACTACTTAAACCTAACTAACCTAAGGACAGCACACAACACCCAGCCATCACGAGGCAGAGAAAATCCCTGACCCCGCCGGGAATCGAACCCGGGAACCCGGGCGCGGGAAGCGAGAACGCTACCGCACGACCACGAGCATTTTGGCATGACGTGTTAATTTATTACTCCTTTATTACTAAGTCTATTAGCAACAAACTTTGCAGACGGTATCCAAATATACCGCTGAATGTGCCTAGAAAAATATATCACTGTACGACACAAAGTTCAGGAGATATGACGTCATAAACGCTGAGATGCATTAGAAACTGCCACATCATGCATGAGGCTTTCATTCATTACTTCTTTACTACTAGCTCTATTCACAAAACATCTCCCAGTAAGTAAGTGCATTTACCACTGAATGTACGGTACCTGCAAAATTGTAGCCGGCCGCTGTGGCCGAGAGGTTCTAGCGCCTCGGTCCGGAACCGCGCTGCTGCTACGTCGCAGTTTCAAATCCTGCGTCGGGCATGGATGTGTGTGATGTCCTTAGGATAGTTAAGTTTAAGTATTTCTAAGTCTAGGAGACTGATGACCTTAGAAGTTAAGTCCCATACTGCTTACAGCCTTTTGAACCATTTTTTTGCAAAATTATAATATTGTACACCACACGATTCACGAAATACGACGTCATAAACATGAAGCTGCGTGAAAGCTGCAAGGCGTAATTCGCTAGACATACAAGTGAAATATCTGTAAAAAAACGCACGAAATATGTTAAATATGTGTGAAAAATATTTGACATGTGCGTATGTGAGCAAAACCCTAGGTAAAAATCTTATCTTAAATCCCTGGAATGATTTCAATCAAATTTGGTACACATCCTAGTTACAATCTGGAAAGAGATATTGTAGGGGTAAGAGCCACAAGCCTGGTATTGGGGTGAGTGGGATAATGTGGAGGGAGAATAGGGGAGGATGAGGAGATAGATAATGAGAGGGAAGAAGGAGATACGCACAGCCAGGAGGAAGAGGAGCAGGAGGAGGGGAAATGGATAAAGAGAGAGGAGAGGAGGTAATGGACAGGGAAAGGAAGGAAGAGGAGAATAGGCGAGGAAGAGACAGGAAGAGAGATGGGGGAGGAAGCGACGAATAAAGGTGGAGAAGGAAATAGACAGAGAAAGGGAAGAGGAGGAGATGGACAGAGAAACATCAGGAGGAGATTGACAGAAAAAGGAAAGGGGAGGAGATGAACAGGGAGAGGGGCAGGAGGAGAATTAGAGGAGTAAGAGGCGATGGGCAGAGAGGGAAGGAGCAGAGGGGATAAGCAGATTGGCAGAGAGAGTGGGAGGAGATGGAAAGAGAATGGAGGTGGGAGGGAGAGATGGACACAGTGGGAGAAGCAGATAGACTGAGGGAGAAAGGGAGGAGGGAGGAGGAGATGGAGTAATAGAGGACCTGAATAAATAAATACCGGGGCAACGCCAGTTGTCTTAGCTAGTAAATAAATAAAGTATAAGAATAACGAAACTTTAAAAAATAAATAAATGATGCACGCTTATACTATCCGCGTCCAAAAACGCACGGCGCAGAGTAGCGCTGAATGGCTCAGAGCAGCGCAGGTTGTAGCAGAGCGTCGGCAGGAACGCAGCAAAGTTCCAGTTTGCGCGCGTGTACGCGTCATTAAAAATGGAAAACGAGAAAAGCCGTCCAAACAGCGTGGCGCACGGACGACCCATTTCCTCTGATGTACCGATACTGCGTGGCACTTATTCCTCGTTGCGTAGAGCGGCACGGTTTGCTGTCTTCTTTTGTTGGTTTTATGCAGCGTGGTGCCGACCATGCAGCAGCAAGCGTCGAGTTGCGGCAGTCAGTAGACGGACGCATTCGTAGCTAATAACGTGGTTTCTTTTCCGTGTAGTGGCATTGTTGAGGTAAACTTGTGATTATTGTGGTGTCCCAACTGTTACAATGTTAGAAGCTTAAATGCGAAGAAAACAGAGTGTTTAATAAATAGTGGAAGGAGCAACTCCTTTTTGGAGAGAGGAACGGTGAGCCAATGTGTCAAGTGACACTGTCGCAGTACAAGGCCATTAATCTCGAACTCCATTATGGCATAAGCCACAGTGATTTCTGAGAAGACTCTCTTCTTGGTTGAAAGCTAAATTGTGGTCAGTAAAGGATAAAGTTCAAGTGCAGATGGAGGTTATTATTTTGTTTACCAGGGAAGCAGATTTAACAGCCGAAGCTGGTGGCTTCATATTGGCTTTTAATACTGCAAAATCAAGGAAACCTTGCATTGACAAATACGAGGGCAGTTCAATAAGTAATGCAACACATTTTTTTTCTCGGCCAATTTTAGTTGAAAAAACCGGAAATTTCTTGTGGAATATTTTCAAACATTCCCGCTTCGTCTCGTATAGTTTCATTGACTTCCGACAGGTGGCAGCGCTGTACGGAGATGTTAAAATGGCGTCTGTAACGGATGTGCGTTGCAAACAACAGGCAGTGATCGAGTTTCTTTTGGCGGAAAACCAGGGCATCTCAAATATTCATAGGCGCTTGCAGAATGTCTACGGTGATCTGGCAGTGGACAAAAGCACGGTGAGTCGTTGGGCAAAGCGTGTGTCATCATCGCCGCAAGGTCAAGCAAGACTGTCTGATCTCCCGCGTGCGGGCCGGTCGTTCACAGCTGTGACTCCTGCAATGGCGGAGCGTGCGAACACACTCATTCGAGATGATCGACGGATCACCATCAAACAACTCAGTGCTCAACTTGACATCTCTGTTGGTAGTGCTGTCACAATTGTTCACTAGTTGGGATATTCAAAGGTTTGTTCCCGCTGGGTCCCTCGTTGTCTAACCGAACACCATAAAGAGCAAAGGAGAACCATCTGTGCGGAATTGCTTGCTCGTCATGTGGCTGAGGGTGACAATTTCTTGTCAAAGATTGTTACAGGCGATGAAACATGGGTTCATCACTTCGAACCTGAAACAAAACGGCAATCAATGGAGTGGCGCCACACCCACTCCCCTACCAAGAAAAAGTTTAAAGCCATACCCTCAGCCAGTAAAGTCATGGTTACAGTCTTCTGGGACGCTGAAGAGGTTATTCTGTTCGATGTCCTTCCCCATGGTCAAACGATCAACTCTGAAGTGTATTGTGCTACTCTTCAGAAATTGAAGAAACGACTTCAGCGTGTTCGTAGGCACAAAAATCTGAACGAACTTCTCCTTCTTCATGACAACGCAAGACCTCACACAAGTCTTCGCACCCGAGAGGAGCTCACAAAACTTCAGTGGACTGTTCTTCCTCATGCACCCTACAGCCCCGATCTCGCACCATCGGATTTCCATATGTTTGGCCCAATGAAGGACGCAATCCGTGGGAGGCGCTACGCAGATGATGAAGAAGTTATTGATGCAGTACGACGTTGGCTCCAACATCGACCAGTGGAATGGTACCGTGCAGGCATACAGGCCCTCATTTCAAGGTGGCGTAAGGCCATAGCATTGAATGGAGATTACGTTGAAAAATAGTGTTGTGTAGCTAAAAGATTGGGGAATAACCTGGTGTATTTCAATGCTGAATAAAACAACCCCTATTTCAGAAAAAAAATGTGTTGCATTACTTATTGAACTGCCCTCGTAGTTTTTAAAGGTTGATCTTGTTCAAGTTGTTTCTATTTTGTCCACCTGCTTAGCTGGGTGGCAGCGTTTTCGCCTCACATGCAAGCGGGCCCAGGTTCGATTCCCTGGCGGGGGAGCGACCATGAGAGAAAAACAGGATAGTATAGCGTTCGTCGACACGGCGTCAGTTCTGGTGCGCTCCTCGTGGTAGTTGCGCACTTGCTGCGGACGTGAGTAGCGAACGGATGGAGCACGCCGGCCGCGGTGGCCGAGCGGTTCTAGGCACTTCAGTCCGGAGCCGCGCGACTGCTACGGTCGCAGGTTCGAATCCTGTCTCGGGCGAGGATGTGTGTGCTGTCCTTAGGTTAGTTAGGTTTGAGTAGTTCTAAGTCTAGGGGACTGATGACCTCGGATGTTAAGTCCCATAGTGCTCAGAGCCATTTGAAACATTTGGTGGAGCGCGCCTGAATTGCCATGGCATTTTGAAGCGCGTTGAGGCGAGGGGATTCACTGGTCTGAAGAAAAGCGGACAGAAAATTCTGCTGCATGCCTTGGAAGCAGCTATGGCTATTGTGATACGACAGTGTGACGGTGATTTTTCACCTGGATCGTGAGCATCCCTTGGATCCGGCTCAATTTGTCAGCTTGTTGCGGAGACTTCGTTTGTTTAATGGTGAGCTCTGATGTATTTCCTTGCGAAGTTGTCTGCTACCGTGAAGTTCTGGAAAGAAGGAAGGGAGTCCGGGAACGAGTTGAGTGTAGTTGTCAGGGCTGTGATGAAATTTGTGTTGATACTTGTGAAGTAATTAGTGTTCTGAGTGTGGGCAAGTTTGGTGATTGAGATTGCCACAGTGGTTAAATAAATACTTAATTGTGTATGACATTGGTCGGAGCCGTTGATACATTTGAATGGATATTTGAGTCGGTTCCCTAATCAGCACGATAGTTGCTAAAAAAGTGCAGGTAGCTAAATTTGGTTAATTTTTGGAAATCTGATCGGGTTCCTTTTAGACTGTGTGTGTTCATTTGTTCTGAGCCAGTGCTTATATTTCTTTCATGTGTTCCAGGTAGCTTAATAATTATGCTTGTAAATGCTAGAGCTTGTAATGAATGCTGATGAGCGTTAAGTATGTCATGGCTTATTGGTCCCCCGTTACCGCTACGTGTAATTATTCCGTCACCTGATGCCAGTAGCTACGCCCGCTGGTACGGGGCGTGATGCCTGAGTCTGTTATTACTCTAATTCTTGAGACAACGTGCAGCCTTACGGATGAGCGAAATTTAGTTCTCGAAGTAGCTCAGAAAGTAGCTCATTTAATAGAACGTTGTGTAAACTTTTCACTGGTTTTTATTTTGTAGTCTCTTGCAATTTTACTCTGCTTACTAGTAAATTTTGTCAGTTGGCTTGAAGCCGTAGTAATTTTCTGGAGTTCAAAGTTTATTGAACTGTTTGAAGGTTTGAATGGAAAATTCCGGTTGAATTTTATTCTATAACGCTTGTTTGTTAAGTCCACTGTAGACGTGACCAATTAAAGGTATAATTAAGATCCTATTTATCCTCTGGCAAGTTTTATGTGTTATCAATGTGTTTCAAAGCATTATGTGATTATTAGATAATTCAGCTCATCCCCACTCCATCACCTACCTCCTGGCTACCGCCCCATTTCATTGTGTTGTGAAATAAAATAATTAAGTAATTTTATTTTTAAAATAGTATTTCTTCTCTGATGTTAATTATTAATCCCTAAACTACGCGACTCACTTCGAAACAGCTCCGCAATTTTGCGGCTCCCAAAGGTAAAGTAAGTGGTCGCCCCTATTATAGACGCAGCAGATGTTCAGACTGGGCAAAATAAGGGAAGAAATTTAGCCCAGCCCTTTCAGAAGAACAAATCCAACGTTTGCCTAAAGCGATTTCAGGAAATCACGGGTAGACTCCATCTGGATAGACGGACGGTCATTTGAACCTGAACCCTCCCGAACAAGGTGCAGTGTCGTACCACAGCGTCACCGCTCTTAGTGAGCGTTACAGACACTGAACCCTTCCAGGGAGGGGAGAGGACTACAGGTGAGAGAGATGTATTAGAAGAGCAGAGCTGAAATAGGACTCGCATTACCCTGTATAACATTGCTTACAGCCTTCGGTATCGCTATCTGATTTTCTCTGCCCTTTCGACAGAAAATCACGATAATACGCTGTTAGTTTCGCTTCTCGATCAATTGCCACAGTTTGCGATCCATAACGCCAGTTATGCCACAAATAACAGCCGATCTGTTTCTTTAATAACAAAGTTCACGCTGAAACGACTTACACGTGACCTATAATGTTACGAAAGGATCAAGTAAAGGTAAAAGTAAAAGAAATGATAAAAACTGCTTTCAGAGTTCAGGTGTCTTTTCTTTTGATAATACGACACTGATCAGAGAGCCCTGATCTGTTCACATACCCACTCGCCTGCATCATTGTGAAATTTGCGGCCCGAGAGAAATATTTTTGTTTCCGTATTATTATTATTATTATTCACGGTGTTGAAAGTATTTCATGTTTTGAGAAATGGTAGTATGGATCAAAACAAGACAAAAATATCTAGCCCAACTAGCTTGAGAGCTATTAGTGCTTGTCTATATTGGCTACTGTAAAACACATCTACTACAAGCTCTTTGCTACTACGAACGACCTTCATAATGCAGTAAACCAATGACAACACGTAATTACTATTAAACAGCAGCATTCCTAAAGTAATCTGCTTGATATAACATTGCTTCCATTTACCAGACTATGGTTGCCATTTCCGGCGTGCAATAATAGGCTTCCATTACGATGGTAACTGCAAAGGTGAATCTACAAACTTATTAAAACAAAAACTGATCCAATCAGAACCACAGTATCGCTGCACTTACCCAGCCCGTCAGTACAGTTTACAGCAATAACACTAACAGATGGCTATCGTATAGGTGCATTCCTGGACAATAATGGTAGAAAGAAGTCGTTATCCAGGGCGGGGTCTAAAAACTTGCATTGTTATCAGTGATAAGCTAAAGGGCTTATCATATTACACATCCGTGTGTACTGTATCTCCTGAGGTGGTTTGAACTTGATAATTATTGTATGAATAGCTGGCGAAGCATGCCAGCGAGTAAACAAAGGCATTATATAGCAATTCCATGGACATTCGAGATTCTCTGTCTGAGCTCTCTATTCTTTCGTCGTCTTCTTCTGTTATTGGACTTGACGAGGAAAGAACGAGTGTCTGAAGGAAATCTTGCTGTAATTGTCTATGTAAGTTGAAAACGAAGAAAAAATATAGTTGTTCATAACTTAAAATTTGTGTACGGTATTCAATAATGTATATTCTACAACCTTACTTGTCCTGAGTAGAAGTGGCCTTAACGGAATATTGACCATTGTTAAGCGCCATACTAGAAAATAATTAGTAATTTTCTTTCAGCTCATCTTCGAGATGTGCCGCCGGCTAGGACACTAAACTTTCTTTCAGATTCTACGAGCTATGTGGCCGCTACGAATAATTTAATATATTTCACTTTCAGATTTTCTCAAGGTTGCGAAATAATATCGCAGGCAGAAAGCCCTGGTCACAGGACTCTAGTTGTAATATAAGATGTGATCTGCAAAAGACTATGCTTGTTTTCTTGTATTGGTATTCGAGACAAAACCACGATATGAAGTTACGGGTATTATTACTTCAAATTGAACTGGCATACGAAATATTATCGGGTGCTATAAGCACATGAGTTTTAACTATAGTTTTGAGGTATATACAGGGTATTAAAAAAAGGTACGGCCAAACTTTCAGGAAACATTCCTCACACACAAACAAAGAAAATATGTTATGTGGACATGTGTCCGGAAACGCTTACTTTCCATGTTACAGCTCATTTTATTACTTCTCTTCAAATCACATTAATCATGGAATGGAAACACACAGCAACAGAACGTACCAGCGTGTTGAGAAGCGTACGAACACTTCGACTGAAATGTGCAGCAGCTCCATCGTGCATGAACCACATGTTGTGTCGTACTTGTTAAAGCCACATGTTCTAGCAGCACAGGTAGAGTGTCCCGTATGAAATCATGATAACGTGCTCCATTGAGCGTAGGTGGAAGAACATGGGGCCCAATCAAGACATCACCAACAATGCCTGCCCAAACGTTCACAGAAAATCTGTGTTGATGACGTGGTTGCACAATTGCGTGCGGATTCTCGTCAGCCCACACATGTTGATTGTGAAAATTTACAATTTGATCACGTTGGAATGAAGCTTCATCCGTAAAGAGAACATTTGCACTGAAATGAGAATTGACACATTGTGGGATGAACCATTCGCAGAAGTGTACCCGTGGAGGCCAATCAGCTGCTGATAGTGCCTGCACACGCTGTACATGGTACGGAAACAACTGGTTCTCCCGTAGCGTTCTCCATACAGTGACGTGGTCAACGTTACCTTGTACAGCAGCAACTTCTCTGACGCTGACATTAGGGTTATCGTCAACTGCACGAAGAATTGCCTCGTCCATTGCAGGTGTCCTCGTCTTTCTAGGTCTCCCCCAGTCGCGAGTCATAGGCTGGAATGTTCCGTGCTCCCTAAGACGCCGATCAATTGCTTCGAACGTCTTCCTGTCGGGACACCTTCGTTCTGGAAATCTGTCTCGATACGTACCATGCCACGGCTATTGCTCCGTGCTAATCCATACATCAAATGGGCATCTGCCGACTCCGCATTTGTAAACACTGCACTGACTGCAAAACCACGTTCGTGATGAACACTAACCTTTTGATGCTACGTACTGATGTGCTTGATGCTAGTACTGTAGAGCAATGAGTCGCATGCCAACACAAGCACCGAAGTCAACATTACCTTCCTTCAATTGGGCCAACTGGCGGTGAATCGAGGAAGTACAGTACATACTGACGAAACTAAAATGAGCTCTAACATGGAAATTGAGCGTTTCCGGACACATGTCCACATAACATCTTTTCTTTATTTGTGTGTGGGGAATGTTTCCTGAAAGTTTGGCCGTACCTTTTTGTAACACCCTGTATATATATAAAATATCTGTGAGGAATGAGGAGAGAGACAATTAATTACTTATGATCCCGTAACCAGCCTGAGTACTGAGCTAGTTTGCTGATTGCTGATCAGCGTCGGCCTAAATTAAATTACATTACACTGTTCATAGTATTATTAGTTATTTTTCCTTTGGTTTGACGTCACTTTATTAAAAGTTATCAAAGCAGATACAATAAATTTAAAATTTTATTAAATTACATTACACGTGTCAGGTTACTTACTTTGGCTCCTTGCTTCCCCGTCTCCCGGGAAACCACCGGGAATTGATCAAGGTCACCCAGTGGAATCACCAAAGTAACTGTGCTGCTTATTCAAGGTCGTGTCGTCACGTGTCATAAAAATGGCTGGAGCCTCTTCCCTTCCCCTCTGGATCAATAGGGATCATGCACCCTCCGCGTATGTTCATCTTTTATAACTGGACCACTTGCGTGGGAGGGATTACTCAGGAGCTGGACAGCATAGGGAGAGGATGTGTCTGTGTTAATAACAATATTACGCGGCACCAGCAGAGACCTCTCCTAGAGATATGTAAGTACACTCTGTTTCACGTATTTTCCACAATTTTGCTTATTGCACCGAATTATGCAAGTTACGTGTCAACACTGCGTCGCATCGTGTCACGACGTCGCGTCGCATTGCGTCGCGTCGACGTCATGATGTTGTCAGCTTTAGTCCCAATTTAAGTATCATTCTCAGCCAAAACGCCATTAACTATTGTGTGACGTCATAGTGTTAGAGATGAACATTCGTAGAAATAGTTACACCATAGAGGAAGAAGAATAAATAAGAAATACTGCACTACATTACTAGATTACGTGGCTTCATAGTACAATTACGATGCTTCCAAACAAAGATACTGTATTTGTAGAACATCTCTAAACAGAGGTGTCCGTTATCTGCACGAAACACAGTGAAAGTCATGTCGCTTGCTGGAGGGTAGACCATACTTCTCAGACTCCGACGAACGCCGATATTTGCGGACACAGGCCCGGCAGTTACCGAGAAAGCTGCGTTTGGTGCCTAATACTGCTGGCCGACAGATCTCCCGCCAGCGGTAGTAACGGTAAACAAATCCCAAGACGTAGGTGGAAATATCGAAGACTGGTACACACTTTGATTGCGAGGATCTCTTCCCCTGCATCCGCTGGATACTGCCAATACAGTAGGGAACTCCTCGTACGACCGTGACCACCAAGTCTGCCTAACACTACGCCAGAGCATCTCACTAGGAGTGTAGAGAAATTTGCACAATACTTTTATAATCACCTCCGACCTAGTGGCTGTTAGAAATGGCCCTCAATCGTCCAGGGAGGGGGCGTCCCCCCCCCCCTCCCCCCACCGCCCCCCCCCCCCCCACACAGAAAAAGCCTGTTGTAACTATTCGACGCATTTGCATGAAAACACTGCTAACAGGTTAAGAGCCAAGCACTCCGCCTGCCATTCCTCTATGATTTCTGTACAGGACACCCAGACAAACCAGTTTTAACTCGTAGACATCTACACGCTCACCGGATGAAATCTATAGAATCTTTCGCAGACAACCGCTGCAAACAGTTTAAGGGCCAAGCACATCTCTCCCCACCACTCTTTCATTCTGGACCAACCAGAAACATACTCCCCTCCTCCTCCTCCTCCTTCCAATCGTCATGCGTTTGAAACAAGTGTGGATGACTCCATTTCCAGTTAGGCTGCCTCCCAGACTGAACGAAGACTCCTAACAAAATGAACCCAACCCTGCAAGTATGAACGACATTACTAGAAGTATCGTACCGTATACTAACCAAGGGAAAACCCAAATATGGTAAGTAATTTCGACTGATTAATAGAATTCCAAAGACACTCGCTGCACAGTCAGTACACTGCTGTACTTTCTACGAAAACTTATCTGTGCATTAATAATGAGCGTCTGTCATAAATGAGAAGGATTGGTGCAACAGCCATATCCCCCTCCCCCCACCCACTACATGTGAACCATATCTAGTACAGAGGCGAAAATCTTTCGCGACCGAATACAATCTTGGGACCACGTGGCGGTAGACTAGATATCTAGACATGTAACTCTAGCAATATTAAGTCACTATAAGGCGCGTAATAATCGCACACATCGCCACACGGAATCGAGGCAGAAGAATGGTCAAAGTGCAACAGAAAAAAATAAACTCTTCCTTCATAAAAAGTCACAGACTCACAGAGGTCACGATACTATAAAATGCGACATTAGAGACCGAGCACCGTGTACCGGTAAACCGATTCTCCGAAGACCAATTATCAACGTGACTTAAAATATGCGAACAACACACGCATAATGATACGTGTAGACAGAAAAAAACCGGGTCGCACGTACCTGATCCAGTGCAGTCAACACCGTGTTTATGACAAGAAAATGTGTGTCTGTGTCGACCCAGAACTGCAGCTCCTGCAGAACCCACTGTGAGTCTGCAGACAGCCCTGGGTAACTAACCGAACTTCGGCGATCGACACATCCTCTTATATGTGCCCGCCAATCGTGGGGAAGAGCCATTTTATTGTTCCAAGTAACCGCGGTAGAAATTATATGGAAACAGAGAGATGAGGGGAATCGCCGACCTCTGAGCTAGTCCAGCGGCTAGCAACAACTGCGAACGCCTTCGCCTGATAACTGGCGCCTCTTAAGAAGAATGCTGCGGCGATGGCTGGAAAGAAATAGGATCTGTGGATCGCCCGTGTGCTGCCAGTGTCAGAGGAAGCAGGTGATTGATAATGTTGGCAGTGTGTGCCACCTGGCGAAAACCCGTAACAGCCAGAGGAATTATAATGTACTGAATTTATATTACATCTGTGAGCTGCTGCATACAGTAATCATCACCAGCATCATCATCAGCCAGTTCGATCACTTGGTGATGTAGTCTCTCTGAATCGGCGTGCACCATAGGACCTCTGCAGGTTCTTCCATTTCTGCAGGTTTTGAGCTTCTTGTTGCCAATCTAGTGCGGCTGTCTTTTTTTAAGTCTGCGTCTTCTAAACATTCTGCGTCGTCTCTGTTTGTTCTATATCGTGTCTCCCTACCACTTTCGCGCAACGACGCTCTGAGCGCGTTTTTTTAGGGAATTGACTAGTTTGAACCTGGGACCTGTTGCTGGTAAGGAGACGCCAGACCACACATGACATGTAGAATTCAGAAGAGTTCAGTGAGACTAGCGATGATATAACCAAATACTTAATGATTTCAGCGTCAGCTCCACTGCACTCCATGTAAAGGAATATTAATACTAACTAAATTTAGTGGAAGGGGTTCAAGGCTTTCCTATTTTTAGTTAGCTGGTAAAATAACATCGAAAAAGCAGTTAAGTTTACCATTGGAAATTTTATTCTACTCACAAAACATTGTTTATAAATTGCACTATTGATAAAAGGAAATGTTTTAATACGGGATGGTAAAAACCAACTGCGTTCAACAAAAATGTGAACGAATATTCCCCGAGTGGGTTTCCAAGTCCTACAATGGATCGAAGGATGACCTATGCCATATCACATCTATAATCTAGGTTTAAATTAAGTTTCACAAAACTATCAAAATGGTCTACAGTGACCCTCAATTATCTTTAATTACTTATCTAACTTGTCGTAAATTACAGTGGCTATATAACAGAAAAATCATTGCGTTTCAGATTTTTACTTTAAGTGGCAAATGTGAACACCATGAGCTTTAATTGACGATCGACACCAGTATTACGTAAAGGGGATGTAACAGATGAGACTTCTGCAGTTCTGAGTGCAGCCTCATGAGCTCAAAAATGCGGCATCGCGTGCGTTCATTACCTTGTCGGTTTTTGTCAGGGGGCGGCGACCGGTGCAGCTCCGTCCAGCTCGCCCTCTCGGAAGCAACTCCTTCCTAATTTCTTCTTACTACAATTTACCGAAGTTGGTTTAAAAAAAACTGTCTGGCTGTGTTTTCATCTGACCAATCAGGGTCTCAATGTTAACCTTAAGCTCCGCCTACAAAAATTCTATATATCCAATGAGAAACGTTATACTTTTCACGGTGGGGCAATGTTTTTAAAGTTTGCAACGTAACAGAGACGCGAAAAAGTCTCACGCTAAAACTTGCAGCTGGTGTGGTCCTTTTAGCGTTATCGTAAGATCTATACTGTTCTTCTGGAGGGCTCTATCTTTTAACATGGGCTGGGGGGTGGTCCTAACGTAACAGAGACGCGAAAAAGTCTCACGCTAAAACTTGCGGGTGGTGTAGCCCTTTTTGTGTTATTGTAAGATCTATACTGTTCTTCTGGAGGGCTCTAGCTTTTAACATGGGCTGGGTTGTGGTCTTAACGTAACAGAGACGCGAAAAAGTCTCACGCTAAAAACTTGCAGGTGGAGTGGTCGTAGCGGTTAGCTGGCGACGTGGGTGTTCTTTCCTTATAGTAGGGCCTTCTCGCTTAACACGGTTCTGCTCTCGGCTTCTGTTCTCTTTTCTTCCCTCGGAACTGCGTCTGTCTCACGGTGGGAAGGTATGACATGCATTTCGGCACTCTTGTGTTAGTCTGCGGTATTCCATTTGCTCACTCGTTACTCGTATTACATTGGTTAAATTAATGTCACGATTTATTCGGAGCTATGTGACATACTACTGGATTTGCTTATCATGTCAGGGTTTTCATGGAAGGTGTTGGATTTGCCTGACACCTTACAGTCTCATCTGTACGGTGATCTTCCATTTGGGTTGTTTTCGTAAATTGGTTTACAGTTTGAATTGGACTACAATCTAGTACTCGTTCTCGCCACATGCCATCTTTTCTTCGAGCGACGTGACTAGCCCACTGCTATTTCAGTCTATTCACTCTTTCCACTATGTCACTGACCTTTGTCGTCTACCTGATATCAATTGCTTTCTTTCTCTCATTTTGTGTAGCCCAGCATTGTTTCTCCCAATTCCTCATGGGGCTACTATTATTTCTTGACAATGAACTCATTTAACTTTCACTTCTCACAGCCTTAAGTTGTTACTGGCAGTATACATTGGTCGAAAACCATTTTCCGCAACTCGGCCGACATCTTGAACTTCAAAACTGAGGAGTATCTTCCATAAGCTTTCCAGCCTAACTTAATACGTCGAAATAGTTCTGGTTTTAGGTCTCTTTCATATTTAGCAATTGACCCAGACAGACATATTCCACGACAATTTGAAATTTCGTACATCCAACAGATATATTTCCCTCCGGTGTCCATTCATTCACCACAGTTTATCGTAGCTCATTTTAGGTCAACTTCAGAACAGACTGACGCAAATTCACTAACCAGTATTTGAAGTTCTTCTATACTATTTGCGAGTAGTACAATATCTTCAGCAGGCTCAGATTATTTAATCTCTTTCCCAGAATTTGGATTCCCTTTGTTTTCCAATCTAATTTAGACATTGCTTTTCCGAGGATTGGCCGAAAGAGACACCTTGTTTTATGCCCTTTTCGATGGGAAATTCATTTGTTTCAACTACATTCACAAACGCTGTGAAGGTTTTGTGTATGTTGTATAAAACTTTGATATAGACCTGTTCTATTACTTGTTCTGTTAGAGACTTACACACAGCTAACTAATTGGTCGAATCGAATGCTTTTTCAAAATCTATGAACGCAAGCCAAAGAAGTAGCCGTTTCTCATTTGCTCTAATGATTGTTTCACGTAGAGTGAGGATATGGTCTGTTATACTAAACCCCTGCGTGGAACCCAGCCTGCTCAGTGGGTTGGCCTTGGTCAAGTGTAGTGCTCAGTCTGGTAGTCAAATTTCTCGTAATAGATTTGTGCAGTATGGACAGGAAGCTGATAGGCCGATAGTATACATCTTAAGTACTACCTTACTTACCCTACGTGTTAAAATTATTCTGAATTTATTCCAGTCTCCTGGTAATTTTCCACTGTGCAAACAATACGAAAATATTTTAGCTAAATGCTTTATAGATTCGTCACCAACAGCTTCAAAATATCTAATATCTACAGAGAGGCCATCACTAGCCGGAGCAATTCCTTTTTCATCTTGTCTATAGCCTGTTTGACTCCTGAGGGGGATACACTTATTTCTTGGATTTCGGAAACAAAAGCATCCAATTCGCCTATGATTAAGATATCATCATTGATTGTACGGGTCATCATAAAAAGATTCAATATATTAGAGTATTTCTTTCTTATCTGTAATGTGTCTAACGCTATTAGCTGATACTTCCCAACCATAAGTTTTCACTTGGGTATCTTTAAACTAGATTTATTTTCAAAACTGGTAATCAGTGTCTCTTCTCCATACTTTTTGATGCTATCTTTCATGCTCTTTCTCAGAACCTTGCACAGTTCTTTACATTCCGTCTCTTTTATTAACAAAAAAAGCCCTATTTAGTGGCCAAACACTGGCTGCTTGTACTCGTTACAACAACAGCAGCAGATGTTGGACGTTAAGAGTCAGCCATGAGCCCACTTCTCACATATCATTCCAGACGCGACAACACAATGTTGTCGATAACAATGTCAAATCCGGTAATGTCGATGCGTAGCACTTCTGAGAGGAACGGTTGCAGAGTCTATCTGCACAGCTATATTTTGTAAAGTCATTTGTACTAGAAGAAGAACGTTCTGAGACAATATGGAGTAACTTGAATCATGTTTGCTGTTGTGATGGGACTCATTTTTTTTTAAAAAAAGCGTTGTGGCAACGTATTTGGTGTTACATTACGATCGATATATCACATGAGAGATTCATGCAGTGTTTGCCACGAAGAATAAAAAAGAGCTATAACCATCCGATGTGTTTTGTAAGGTTGCTGACGAACTTCATAGCAGTGACTAGTTTTTCGCTGTTACACACTCCTTACTAAGCGGATGACTGCTCCGAAAAATCGCTAATGTAATGCTGGACTTGTTACTGGTACGATGAACCAACATGCTTGAAAACATGGTTGAGAACGAAGATTCACAGGCAACGTAATATAAGGGAAAATTGACGCTATAGAGATAGACGTGTTCCTCTCTCTCTCTCTCTCTCTCCCTCTCGCTCTCTCTTTAGCTCTGGTTTTTGTGACTGGCACATGGTACCATAAGAAACATGTGTCTGTTCGTGTTCTGAAAAAATCAAGAGAATACTTCATGATCGAATGATACTCTTACAAATGACCTAGAGTTCGGATAACCATTAAAAAACACGATCGCAGCATATCTGAAGGGATCATGATTCTGCCATCCATAGCTGCGAGGGCATAGTAAAGCAGTCCCCCGGTCTTGGCTCTATAGTAAGCAATAGATCAGAGGAAAGGATTTTCAATCATCTGGCGGAGTAACTATGAATTCCATCGTTAGTTCGGCTGCCAGTATGGCTGTTTCGTTTAACCGACTTCCACGTTTAAACTATAGGCATACAGCGCATTGTTTTATAAACCATTATAGGTCCTGACTTGTATTTTTCTTTAAATGGAGTGTCGAGGTATTACATCCTACTATTACCGAATAATCCATTAAAACTACAGTCTTCCCCACCACGCACGCATCCAGCTTAAAATGTAATACTTAAGTCATAACCAGAAAAGACGTCACGACCAACACCATATGATCTAGCATTATTCACCCCCAGGAGTCGAGTCCCAGAATGATCTTATGGACACGTATACGAAAACTTTAATAGGCAATGGTCAAGGTCTGCTCGACAAATAACGTATCCCATACGAATCAGAAGGCATAATATATTCTATATCACAGCCAACCAGAACCTCTAGAGCACATACACAGTTGCTCTTTGCATTCTCAGATTTACTCTCACTGGAATTTTCCATACTGGTTTTCTTACGACGAGTAGACAGTCATCAGGATGTGCATCGTCAGTACTGTCAGTACCCTGTAACCTGTTTGGTATTTTATCTCATTCCTTGCAAGTCTATTTTACAGGATGTGGACTTGCCTCCACGCCGTCACATCAACATCAGTTCTCCGGATTGCGGTAGGTTGAGCCCATGTCAATCTGTCTCAGTAATTTTATATCTCTGTCACTTAGCTATTATTGTATATATCACCCCCTGGAATGTACATTTCCAAATTAAATAATTAAAACTATAGGAATACAGTTCCATAACCGGTTATTCAACCTGGGAATATGTGTGACTCTTTACACATCACCCATTTCTACTTTACATCCCGGTATTTCGTGTTTTAGACCTCACATGGACCTGTCTGAGTATCTGCCACTTTCTCACGCATCATCTTCTGTACGCGTAAGGGAAACGCAGGATGACGATTATTCGTACCGATGACAGAAAACAAGACTGAGTAAAGATGGCAGCACTTTGGGTAACATAGGGTCACTAGGTTTTCAACCGCCTAATATGCGTCTGCTCGACATATTACCTCCATATAGACATCTGTACCACCACCTCTCCTTTGCATTATCAATATTACTGTCACTAGATTTTTTCGCAGATATTCATAACATACTAACGAATCCCTCTGGAAAAGTTGATGGTTTTGATGGTTTTAGAAACCGTAAATATCAACCTTGTCTCCCAGTCTTGGTTCAGTACCGTGTACCAGACCCCCCAGGTCTAAAATGTCTGACGAACGGCGGATCATCCCATCCATTCTGCATGGAGAGTGGGAAAGAATACGTTTCTACAGCATACTAATTTTTATCTACGAGGAATACCCAGCGGCGCTTGGTAAAAAGAAATCTGGTTAATAAGTAGTATTTTTACAGTCAATGGACTATGATGGGAGGAGCTCTTAGGACGGCAGACAGAGCTGTTGTTGACCCTGTGCGATTCGGCAGTGATGGACGTGACCTACCTCAGTCTGCAACGATGAGATCGGGACTGGTGGGTGACCCTCCATTACGGCGTCCCTGATGATTCAGTTATGACAGCAGCCGTGATGGTGTTTTGGAGAACAGTGTCTTGGATTGAGAGAAATATGTTTCTCCTGTTTTAATATAGCACTTCCCTGTAACACTTACGTTGTCTTTGTAGGAGTTTGTGTTCAGAATATCCGCATAGCTTACAGACAGATAAATAAAACTGTTATCAGACATATCATAACTTATAAGTTGTAATAAACAATGTGTACAAGAACTAAAAGGGAAAAATAAGAGTGGGAGACCAAGAACGAAGTGGTCGGATCAAAAAGGGCGTAAAGTAGGGTTGTAGTCTTTCGCCCCTGCTGTTCACTCTATATGACAGAGAAGCAATGCCGGAAACAAAAGGAAGTTTCAAGAAAGAAATCAAAATTCAAGGCGAAAGGCTATCGAGGATAAGATTCTTTGATGGCATTGCTATCCTCAGTGAAAATGAAGAATAATTACAGGATATGTTGAACGGAATCAACAGAATATGGATTAAAAGTAAATCGAAGGAAGGGCAAAGTAATGAGAAGTAGCAGAAATGAGAACAGAGAGAAACTTAACAACAGGATTGGTGATAATGAAGAAGATGAAAGAATTTTGATACCTAAGCAGCAAAATAACTCATGACGGACGGAGGAGGAGGACATAAAAAGCAGACGAGCACTGTCAAAAATGGCATTCCTGGCAAAGAGGAATCTACTAGTATCAAACGTAGGCCTCAATTCGAGGAAGAAATTTCTGAAAATATACGTTTGGGTAACAGCATTCTATGGCAGTGAAACATGGACTATGGGAAAACCGGAACAGAAGAGAATCGAAGCATCTGAGATGTCATACTACAGAAGAAAGTCTACCGATAAGGTAAGGTGGACTCCGCAGAATCGACGAGAGAAGGAACGTATGACAATACGAAAGGACAGGATGGAAGAATAATCTCTTGTGATATCACGGAATAGCTTCCATGATACCTCAGGGAGCTGTAGAGGGTAAAAACTGTAGAGGAAAACAAAGATGGAATACATTCACCATATAAATGATGACGTAGGTTGCAAGTGCCCCTCTGAGATGAAGAGGTTGGCACAAGAGAAGAATTCGTGACGAGCCACATCAAATCAGCCAGAAGATTGATGAATCGAAGAGCAGAAAAAAGAGTACTTATTAACCCTAGTATAACTAACAGTGCCAACGGCCTTGCCGCAGTGGTAACACCGGTTCCCGTCAGATCGCCGAAATTAGACGCTGTCGTACTGGGCTAGCACCTGAATGGGGGACCATCCGGGCTGCCGAGCGCTGTTGGCGAGCGGGGTGCACTCAGCCCTTGTGAGGCAAACTGAGGAGCCACTTGACCGAGAAGTAGCGGCTCCGGTCTCGTAAACTGACATACGGCCGGGAGAGCGGTCTGCTGACCACATGCCCCTCCATATCCCCATCCAGTGACGCCTGTGGCCTGAGGATGACACGGCGGCCGGTCGGTGTCGTTGGTCCGTCATGGCCTGTTCGGACAGAGTTTAAAAAAATCGCTCACAGTACTATATTTTATGTTTTGCTAAAAGATAATCCTTTTACTGAAGTTCGGCGTCTTTTAAACTGTCGTGTCTAAACTGCTCTTTTTTTCACCGTTCAGGTGTCAATTTATTACAGTAATAATCCAATATCTTAACCTTTAGTTATTATAGATTATAATGGATACAAGACTTCGTAAGGACAGTGACGCTTTTCGCGGTATTATGACACAAGAAAAATTACCGCAAGCCGAGCAGGAATGTTACAATATGAATATTCTTTGTTAAATAACTCGAAATCGATGATCGCCACTATCTATATCTTAGTGAGTCTGATCTATATATTTATAAAAATGTCCGTACGTGTACGTCATTGCATGTGTATGTACGCATGTTCCATGTCTGCTCCTAAACCACAGGATCGATTTCAACGAAACTTGGTACACATATCACTTACTATTTGAAAGAACCATTGCTGGTGTGGGAACTATCTACCTGCCACAGTGGCGCCGGGAGGGAAAAGGCGGTGATATCCGTATTATTCTGTACCTATATTAATAACAGAACTGTAAAACTGACGTGGCCGTACGTTGAAAATATTTGCCAAAAAATGATTGCAGGTGATCATAGGGAGTGTAACAGAATACAATAAAACTATTTTTAAAACTTTGTCTGTCTGTTTGAACATGCTAATCTCCAGAACTAGACGAATTCTCATTGGATTATCAAAGATAACGTCAGCGCAGCTTGGAGCAACAAACAGGCTTTATTTTGTCAATATCTGATCACAGACAAAACCATTTTTTGATTTTAAAGTTTCAGGAATCTGCATAGCTTAGTAATTCTGATGTTCACATCAGTGTCACAGTCAACAAGCCGTAGTACACCAAAGAACCAACAGATGGTGCTTGTAATTTCGTAGTACACCAAAGAACCGATAGATGATGTTGTTAGTTAGTTGTTGTTTTTTTTTTTTTTTACCTCCTTGACAGAAGTACTTTGGAAAGTTTACGTCAGTGACAGGAATAATCTCCGCAACCTTATCTTCATGAATACAAAATAACACTGAACTTAACTTGGCTAGAATATACAGATTTACTGATTTCGCATTGTATATTAAAAAGTATCAATGAAATTTCTTTGCTTCTTTCGATAGTTTTTATTTATATTTAACGTCTTGGATAGGAAAAACGAATTTATTGCGTTTTCTTTCTACATTTGTGCCCCCTACTACATTTTGATTTCGTTTTCTTTACAAATAAAACTGTCTAGAAAACAGTCGACTCTTTCTCAATACAGTAGAATGGCTAACAGACTGAGGCCTGTGTGGTCTCAAGAGTGCAATGAAGATCATGAAGCAAAACTGCCTACAGTTCGAGATCATCAGCTTTAACTTACCCTTTGGAGACTCCTTCCAAAAGTAAGGCGCGACGTATCTCTGATCGAGAGCGTCATACATTATCTCGCTCCTCACTACATACTATAAACAAGTCGTTCTGTCCTAGATACTTAATGTTACATATGCAAACTAGAGTTGGTCGCTGGTAGAAGACTAACGCAAGAACATCTGGGACAAATTCAACCAAATTTTGTATTTATATGACTTATTGTTTGTATTATGTTGTATAATTCTTTGTATGAAGGTACTGTGGGGCTAATGTCTCTGTACTTCCCTAAGTAGTGAAAAATCAAAAATTTAAAAAAAATATTCGATAACAATCCATGCTTTTGGGGGGAGGCTAGGTTCATTGGTATCGATGACTTTTCACCCCTAATTCCATGAGGGAGGGAGAGTCGGGGAGCAAATCTCTGTAATTTCTGAAGTAATTTCTTCCAGACTTGGCACGTGTGTCGCTTGCTATCTGAAAAAAAATGATGTCATAGTTAGACACTCATGGTACGCCTACAGCTGAAAGTAGGAGTGAAAAGTGGTGATGTGAAGCACAACTCACGAATTCTTGGAGAAATTTCAACCATATTTGGTTTGTACATGTCTCATCATTTGTACAAAAATACTGTGGGATTAACATATCACAACTACCGCTTAGGTGGGGGTGGGGGTGGGGGCGGGGATGAGAAGGAAAGACAAGTGCAAATGTTCCAAAACGACCTGCTGGTATTTCTTTCCGAATTTAGTTGACTTGAATGAAATGCAATTTGTCTCTTATTAGCGTTGTTCAGTGCGATAAACAAATTTCAAAGCAGAAGGAATGTGAGTGAACGTGAAGAAATGAGATAAAATACTTAATTTATTTCAAACGTAAACAGCGTTTCTTCCATTTTCACACCGAAAAAATTGAACCATTGGCCAAGACTTTTTGCATTCTTCTTACCTAGGCAGAATTACAAGATTCCTCAGTATTGAGACGAGAGTAAAACAAACACCACCAAGAACAAGCTGTGCGACATAAACGAAAGTTGGTGGGCGTGTTTCTACATCTGAAAGATGAACTCTATTCCAATTTCTCGCCAGCCGCATAAGGTTGGCGCTAGTAGCGCCACTGTGAGGATGCAAATCAGGTTTGCTTCAAATATACGCTGTAACGGTAGTGAGCGTTACTTACCTTTGAGATTGGACGCGATGACTCATGTTAGTCAAGAATGCCTTTAAGGCAACAAAGACGCAGTTATCAACACCTCACACACTATGAACGACGTCGTGCAATAGGGCTGAGAGAAACTGGATGTTCCTTCTGCGATATTGCAGAAAGACTTGGCAGGAATGTAGCCACTGTACATGATTTCTGGTAGCGGTGTTCACGAGAATGTATGGCCGCAAGAAGACAGGGCTCCGGACCGGTACGTGGCACTACCGAGATGGAAGACCACTGAGTTCGGGGGGTGGCTCAAGCGCATCGTACTGCATCTGTAGCAGCAATCTGAACAGCAGCTGGGACCACAGTGACATAACGAACTGTTTCAACTCGGTTACTTCAAGAACATTTCCGAGCCAGACACCCTGTAGCGTGCAACACACCGGGAAGCGAGAGGTCACTGGAGGACAGGGTTGAGGCCTGTTGTATTTTCTGATGAAAGCTTGTTCTACCTCGGTGCCAGTCACGGTAGTGTGTTGGATAGAAGGATGCCAGTTGATGGCCTGCAACCAACCTATCTGCGGGCTAGACACACTGGACCTACACCTGAAATTATGGTATGGTGTACGATTTCGTATGACAGCAGGAGTTTCGTGGTTATCCCGCGCACACTGAGTACAAATTCGTACGTCACTCTGGTGATTCGACCTGTTGTACTGCCATTCGTGAACAGCTTTCCAGGGGGTGTTTTCCTGCAGGATAACGCTTGCCCACATACCGCTGTTGTGACCCATCATACTCTACAAAGTGTCGACATGTGGACCTCACCCAAACGATCACCAAATCTGTTTCCAATCGATCACATATCGGACATCATCGAACGACAACCGCTGCGTCATCCACAAACAGCAGTAACCGTCCCTGTACTCGCCGACCGAGTGCAACAGGCATGGAACTCCAATCCACAAACTGACATCTGACACCTGTACAACACAACACAATGCATGCGCTTTTGTTTGCTTGCATTCAACATTCTGGCGGTTACACCTATTATTAATGTACCAGCTTTTCACATTTGCAATGGCTTACCCCGCACTTACATTAACCTGTGATCTTGCAATGTTAATATGATAACTAGACAAATGTGTTCCCGAAATTTCATTACTTTACCTTAATTATTTTTTGATGCTGCAATTTTTTTCCGTCCATCCGTCCGATTGTTTCGTGCTCATACACTAGTATGACACAGTATTCTTAGCTCCCCTACTGGATGCTGTGGTTTAATGTGCGCGATAACATTTCGTGTGAGTGCGATCCTGACTTTTAATTGCTGATAAATCAGTAGTGTACGCAGCGGGTAACAAGACACACATACAAAACCAACGCACTCAATAACGGGGGCAGTAACCGCTAGCATTTTTTCAAGCCTACGCCCAAATTACTACTGGCTTATCAAAAGGGGGAATGATATTCAAGTCCGCTCGTGAGCCAAAGAGGGAAACTGTATCTGCCAAGATACATTGCATTTCACATCTTACCATCTTCCATCCGGAGCGTCTCCACACTGCGTCCTCTCCTCAGTACGTCCCAGCCACTTTTCCTTACCAAGCTACCGGCCTGCCATCCACGTTTCTATTGGTTGAAGGTCAACCTCCGTCCTCTACGCCGTGCGGGATTAGCCGAGCGGTCTTAGGCACTGCAGTCATGGACTGTGCGGCTGGTCCCGGCGGAGGCTCGAGTCCTCCCTCGGGCATGGGTGTGCGTGTTTGTCCTTAGGATAATTTAGGTTAAGTAGTGTGTAAGCTTAGGGACTGATGACCTTAGCAATTAAGTCCCATAAGATTTCACACACACATTTTTCCGTCCTCTACACTCCTCAAAACCGATCTTTCCGAAGTGTCTCAAGCAATCCCTGTGTTTAGCTTCCCTAGTTTCTCTATTGAGAAGCCTACCGCATCTACTGATAATCTTTCAAACAGCCCTTCACTTATCGAAGCCGATCACATACACACAAATCGCCCTAAGGAAAGGTACAGAGAGGACGAGGAAGTGTGACACTTTGAAAAAGTAATCGAAATAAAAGACTTACTTCCCTTCTACATTTCCATTAGCTGCGTTAGTCATGAAGCGTAGTCATACTTAACCTGTAAGGAGCTCGTGGCGGGTGAGGAACTAAAGGAGGTGTTTGAATGAATCGTCGAAAGGAGAAGTGATCGTTTCACTAGAGACAAAGTCGTTTTGTTTGAAAGCCATGGCCTACGAATGGCTCTAGAAGAGTAATGGATTGAGCATGGCCTTGTAAAAACAGCGTCTGCCTGAAATGGTTTTATCGATACCCCAGAGAATTTATGTCACAATGACTGGTAGGAAGTCTGAACGTTGCCGCTGCCGCTGCCCGCGGCAACTGGGTCGGTGGATTATTAGCTCCTCTCCGTGGCTCGTTCTCTCCAGATGAATGTTCCGGGCGGGGCAATTGTCCTCGCGGAGATGGAGCCTCGCCTGGCCTGTATTGAGACAGCCGATATTCCGAGCGCTGCCGTCAGCAACCTTGGCCTCCACGACGCGACCTCCACGGGCTGTCAGCTGGTCGTGGGAACATTCTCTCCCTCCCCCCCTCCCTCCCTCTCCATCGGACCCGCTCTCCTACCTCATACCTCTTTCTCCTCCTACTCCTCCTCCCCCCTCTTAACACCGAGACACAGATAAGATTTATTTTTGGGACTGACACTGTTGAATAGATATTCACCTTACATACCAGAGTTGCATGCAGTTAACATAGCTTCCTTAGCTAATGATACAGAGCAGTACGTTACACCGACAACAATGTACGAGGGCAGTTCAATAAGTAATGCAACACATTTTTTTTCTCGGCCAATTTTGGTTGAAAAAACCGGAAATTTCTTGTGGAATATTTTCAAACATTCCCGCTTCGTCTCGTATAGTTTCATTGACTTCCGACAGGAGGCAGCGCTGTACGGAGCTGTTAAAATGGCGTCTGTAACGGATGTGCGTTGCAAACAACAGGCAGTGATGGAGTTTCTTTTGGCGGAAAACCAGGGCATCTCAGATATTCATAGGCGCTTGCAGAATGTCTACGGTGATCTGGCAGTGGACAAAAGCACGGTGAGTCGTTGGGCAAAGCGTGTGTCATCATCGCCGCAAGGTCAAGCAAGACTGTCTGATCTCCCACGTGCGGGCCGGCCGTGCACAGCTGTGACTCCTGCAATGGCGGAGCGTGCGAACACACTCGTTCGAGATGATTGACGGAGCACCATCAAACAACTTAGTGCTCAACTTGACATCTCTGTTGGTAGTGCTGTCACAATTATTCACCAGTTGGGATATTCAAAGGTTTGTTCCCGCTGGGTCCCTCGTTGTCTAACCGAACACCATAAAGAGCAAAGGAGAACCATCTGTGCGGAATTGCTTGCTCGTCATGTGGCTGAGGGTGACAATTTCTTGTCAAAGATTGTTACAGGCGATGAAACATGGGTTCATCACTTCGAACCTGAAACAAAACGGCAATCAATGGAGTGGCGCCACACCCACTCCCCTACCAAGAAAAAGTTTAAAGCCATACCCTCAGCCGGTAAAGTCATGGTTACAGTCTTCTGGGACACTGAAGGGGTTATTCTGTTCGATGTCCTTCCCCATGGTCAAACGATCACCTCTGAAGTGTATTGCGCTACTCTTCAGAAATTGAAGAAACGACTTCAGCGTGTTCGTAGGCACAAAAATCTGAACGAACTTCTTCTTCTTCATGACAACGCAAGACCTCACACAAGTCTTCGCACCCGAGAGGAGCTCACAAAACTTCAGTGGACTGTTCTTCCTCATGCACCCTACAGCCCCGATCTCGCACCGTCGGATTTCCATATGTTTGGCCCAATGAAGGACGCAATCCGTGGGAGGCACTACGCGGATGATGAAGAAGTTATTGATGCAGTACGACGTTGGCTCCGACATCGACCAGTGGAATGGTACCGTGCAGGCATACAGGCCCTCATTTCAAGGTGGCGTAAGGCCATAGCATTGAATGGAGATTACGTTGAAAAATAGTGTTGTGTAGCTAAAAGATTGGGGAATAACCTGGTGTATTTCAATGCTGAATAAAACAACCCCTGTTTCAGAAAAAAAATGTGTTGCATTACTTATTGAACTGCCCTCGTAATTATCATCCGCGATAAATTTCTAAGGCTGTGTCCACAGTGTCACCGAATAGGGGCGTTCCACCGAAGACCGAAGGTGGCCAGTCTTCTCAAATCAGTACATCAGTACGTGCGCATTGTCGGTACAACGAGTCTCAACGATCTAATGTACAGATTTCGGTCGGCAAACACAAAACTTTTGAAAGAACTGAATAAATCCTAACTTCTGATCTACAGATCTTAAGCCACTAGTTCCGCTAATGGAGGTTACATCCAAACTAAAATAAAACAGAAGTTTCACGTTTTCGTCTGTCCAATAGATTGGCACACGGAGCCCTCGGTGTCTGTTTTGAAGGAGACAAACTTCATCACAATATGCACCCAAAATATCTTGGATCGCCGGCCGGAGTGGCCGAGCGGTTCTAGGCGCTACAGTCTTGAACCGCACGACCACTACGGTCGCAGGTTCGAATCCTGCCTCGTGCATGGATGTGTGTGATGTCCTTAGTTAGGTTTAGGTAGTTGTAAGTTCTAGCGGACTGATGACCTCAGAAGTCCCATAGTGCTCAGAGCCATTTCAACCATTTTTTATCTTGGATCAAGTTAGATAGAACACTTTCTTTTTACGGAGTGCCTGACACGAACATCTGCTAAGCTCAAAACCAAAAACAACGTTCTCCATAAACTCTGTATCTTTCGTTGGGGATCGTCAGCAGAATCTCTCAGGGTATCAGCAGTCGGTTTGGTACACTCAACTGCAGAGTACTGTGCGCCTGTCTGGCTTAACAGTCCACAAGTAAAAAATATGAACGGACAACTTGATGAGGCCACGCGCATTGTTAGTGGGTCAATATGATCTACTCCCATGTACTGGCTACCTGTCTTGAGCCACATTCAACCTCCTGATATCAGACGGAAGAGTGCGCCACTGCGTGAATACCAGAAGATTGCTAATAACACCGACCTTGCAATAATGGACAACGTATTCCCTGCAGAGCGAAAAGGACTAAGCTCAAGACATCCCACTCTCATCACAGCCAGGAGTCTCATGCAAACTGAATTCAATCCTATCGATGAATGGGATCGCTGCTGGCAACAAAACTGTTTCCCACAATGCCTGAAGCTGCCTTGTATCCAGAAGACACCCGCTGGATTCGATCACCCTCGGGCAATTTGGACTATATGGAACCGCTTCCGAAAGGCCCATGGATGATGTGCAGACACTCTCTACAAGTGGGGCAGATCTCCATCTGCATCGTGTGACTCTGGTGCGGAACGACAGACAGTGCTCATGTTGTATCAACATGGCTCGCACGTGTCTACAAGGGCCTCTTCGAAGATTTTCTCGCAGTGACGAGTAATATTATAAAATACATAAAAGACCTTGATATCCTTCTATAGCTGTTGTTATTTGTGTTACATTGTGCTGGAGAGCTGTACTTAAATATTGACTTGTAGTAGTTTCGTAATCTTTGTGTAAGTATTGCCAAACGATAAATAAATAAAATTAATATTCGGTCGGTAGAGTTCAAATCAGTTTGTTTTCTTAGTTCACATTGGGTGACGTTCCCGTATTGAAGACGTGGATTGTGAGAACTTTATATATTTGGCTCTAGAAATTATTAGTTTGTGGCTTCCTGAATATGAGAAATATAATAGCATGAATATGTCTCTGAAATATAACGTAAGAAAAGCTTAAAAAATTAATAGTAATTAATCTTATGTTACATTATTTGTGTTCTGTGGCTGTCTAGCCACGAGAGCTTCATGTCTATTCCTTTAGCAGCACGTCATCCGTAACACAGGCAAAATCTATACTGAAAAGTCTAAGCCTAGATTGGGATTATAACCTTCAAAAAATTATCAGTTCAAATGACGAAAGTGGTATGTGTCAATTCTGATGCATAAAATCACTGTAGTTGATCTTTTTGGGGGACGTGATAGGTGGGCATTACCTATCTACAAATCATTATTGATGCTTACTGGTGCCAGAACAACGGTGATTTTTCAATACGAAGTGGTTTGCAAAGGTGGTGTGGTTTCTACATTTCAGTGCACTAGTTGTTCAGAGTATCTTATTCTGAAATTTATGTATGTCTTTCACACACGTTCTGACCGACAGTCATTGAAGTTTAATTGGCGTATCTGTTTTGCTGAACTTCAAATAAGTTCCCTTGTAATCGTGCTTTTCAGTGTCACCACCACTCATCTCGATGTATTTTAACAAAACGTTTCTCTCTTCATCCTATATATTCGTAAAAATTGTACTCTAATAACTGACGAAACAGTATACGGTATTCGCTCCGTCTTTTTCGAGACGGTTATGGGTTACAATGCATTATAACCTCCTTGACCTTGTTGGATGACCACTAGCGACAAAATAATAATAATAGTAACAATAACAAGAATAAGTTTAATTGCATGAATAGGGCTAAAAATAAAAATGTGTTCATTAATGTTAACACCAATCACGTATACGTATGTATCCTGTAAACTGACTCGTTCCACATTATTTCAACAAAAAAATCGTTCAGATCATCTATGCCAATAACTGGTGATGGTTGTCACTGGCAACAAACGCAGCCTAAGAGCTCTACTGGTGCGGAATGTCGAGTCAAAGTAAATGCGAGCAAACGTCAAACAATTTTTTATATAAGAAAAATACAGGATTTAGAAACAACTCTGCTGTTATTCAGAAAAACATTCCATAGGCTGTAACCACAAAATATCTTGCAGTTCACTTGGGCAAACGCCATACCATCAAGAAACATGTAACAGACATAGCGAGGAAAACAAACAGCATATTAGCTGCCTCACATCCGTTAATACACACGAAGTCGTCTCCAAATAGGAAAAACAGTCTCCTATTATAAAAATCGATAAGAAAACTAGTAATATTGTATGGCTGCCGTGTATGGGGACGTGCTGCGTCAACTCATTTTAATGAAATTTAGTTTGTTTAACTTAAGAAATTGTGAATAATATTAAATGTTCCACGGTTCGTTAGAAACCCAACAATCCACAATGACTTGAAAATTGAAACTGTTTCAGATGACATTCACTTACTATCTGAACATTTTTACAGCAAAGACGGCAAGGATTGCTGGTCAGCTGAGAATAGGGTACTGTCAACAGAAGCAGGAAATGGTATAACAGGTGTAGGATTCGTTATAAATAGGGAAGTAAGGCAGAGAGTGAGTTCCGTGAATAGTTCACCGACAGGGTAGTTCCCATCAGAATCAACAACAAACCAACACCCACAACAATATTTCGGGTATACATGCCGACGTCGCAAACAGAAGTTGAAGAGATAGAAGAAGTATGTGAGGATATTAAATGGGTAATTCAGTACCTAAGAGATGCGGTTGTAGGGGAAGGAGCAGAATAAAGCGTTAAGGGAGAATATGGTCTTGGTAGTAGGAATCAGAGAGGAAAAAGACCAAATGGTACATATCTGGGACGCTATCGGGTGGCAGATCCTCGTCCATAAACAACTACTGACCCGTAATTTACGGGAATTGCGTGATCTGGGCATAGATATGTGGTGCGACGTACATCCGGAAACCTTCAAAGGACTTGCCAAATCCCTGCCACGTAGATTCATCGCTGTTTGCATTCCAAAGGTGGAACAACATGCTATTCAGCAGATTGAGATAACGTTAACCGAGGCACTGATCGGGCGTAGTGGAAACGTATGTTGTGATGAACAACTTCACTACTCTAATAAGGGCTGAAACTGTGGGGTCCTGGCCACTCGTCTGTTATAAGGTGCCTATAGCATGCTGCGTTCTCGGAATGCTATACAACAGTTCAAGCAATACTTAACTTTGAATTTACAACAGTGTCGCAAGCGATGGGTGACATGCAAACAATCAAAGTCTTTACTGTATACAAGGTTTATTTAAGCAATTGATATGGATCACACGTCATTGCTACCATAGTGCTCTCTGCTAGTACTGCCCGAATACTGTCCGGCTGAGGCTGGCAGGAGCGGCTCTTATATTGTCTTCGGCTAGAGGGCGCTGCTGTCGTGGTGCGGTCCTTGTCGGGCGATTGGCTGACGTCGCCTCACCGCCTTCTTTGCTCTTGCGATCTTCATCTTCGTGCCGGCGTTTGTCGATACGCCAGAGAAACCTTCAACTTACGCAAAAAGCACACTGACGGGGTCCGCAGCTCGTGGTCGTGCGGTAGCGTTCTCGCTTCCCGCGCCCGGGTTCCCGGGTTCGATTCCCGGCGGGGTCAGGGATTTTCTCTGCCTCGTGATGACTGGGTGTTGTGTGATGTCCTTAGGTTAGTTAGGTTTAAGTAGTTATAAGTTCTAGGGGACTGATGACCATAGATGTTAAGTCCCATAGTGCTCAGAGCCATACACTGACGGGAAAAAATTCCATCACCAAGAAATAATCAATGCAGAGTAACTAAATCTCGGAAAAATTTTCTAGGTAACATAATATGTGAGTGGTTAACGTTGCAAGATCACAGGTTAATGTAAGCGTGAGCAAAGCCTTACAAACGTGAAGTTCTGGTGCATTAATAAGCGGTGTAACTGCCAAAGCCGGCCGTGGTGGCCGAGAGGTTCTAGGCGCTACAGTCTGGAACCCCGCGACCGCCACGGTTGCAGGTTCAAATCCTGCCTCGGGCATGCATGTGTGTGATGTCCTTAGGTTAGTTAGGTTTAAGTTGTTCTAAGTTCTAGGGCACTGATGACCTTAGAAGTTAAGTCCCATAGTGCTCAGAGCCATTTGAACTGCCAAAATGTTGAACGCAAGCATCCGATAGTGCATGGCATGCACTGTGTCGCATAGGTGCCGGATGTAGGTTTTTCGGATGGAGTTCCCTGCGTGTTGCACGTTATCGATCAATACAGGGACGTGAATGCGCCGGAATTTTCGTCCGACGGTATCCCATATGCACAACTGAAGACAGATCTGGTGATAGAGCAGGCCAAGGCAATTTGTCAACAATCTGAGGAGCATACTGGGTTACAACAGTGATACATGGGCGAGCGTTATCCTGTTCGAAAACATGCTCGGGAAAGCTGTTCATGAATGGCAGCACAACATGTCGAATCACTAGAGTAAGGGACAAATTTGCATTCAATATGTGTGAGATAACTACGAGAGTGGTCCGGCTGGCATACGAAATCGCACCCTAAACCATAACTCTAGTGTAAGTCGAGTGTCTAGCACGCAGGCAGGTTGGTTGCACACGCCCCCAATTGGCCTCCTTCTAACCAACCCACTGCTATCGCCAGCACCGAGGCCGAAACAGCTTCCATCAGAAACACAACAGACATCCACCCTGCCCTCCAGTGAGCTCTCGCTTGACTCCACTAAAGTTGCAACCGGCGACGGTTTGGGGTCAGTGGAGCGCACGCTACAAGGCCTCTAGCTCGGAGCTGTCCTCGAAGTAATCGATTTGAACTATCCAACTTCTTCTAAAATTGCTGCTGCAGATGAAGTACGATGCGCCAGAGCCATACGCCGAACACGACCGTGAGCACTGTCCCCAGCCATCATGTGCAGAGGCTATATTCTAAGTCTTTCTGCAGTATCACAGAAGAAACATCCAGCTCTCGTAGCCCTACTACAAGACCTCGTTCTCGTTCAAAGTCATTGAACTGTTGATAACGACGTCTTTGTTGTCTTAAAGGCAGTCTCGACCAACATCAACTGACCACATCCAATCTCAAAGGTAACTCACACGCACGAGCGTTATGGAGTGTATTTAAAGCAAACCTGATTTTCATCGTCATAGTGGTGCTACTAACGTCACTCTTATGCCACTGGTGCAAAATTTCAATAGACATCTTTCATATTTAGAGCCACTCCCACCAGCTTTTGTTTGTGCCGAACATCTCCTCCATGGTCTTGCGATTTCTTTAGTGACATTAGTATATTTCATGATTCAGAACGGGGTGACAGCTTTGAATTTACAGCACAAAGAATCCAAAGCATAATAAAGGGGGCTATAATCAGCTTCCATCCAATCAAGCATTGCGAGGTGCGGGGGTTAGGAGATGAACATGTCCTTCAAATTCTTTAAAGAAATCGGTATTAGTTAGGCAAAAACACTCAACCACCCTTTAACTACCACAGTTCCTACCACGCAACAGACAATTTATGGAGGAAATAATGATATGGTCCTGTTTGTGGTCAGTTTTAGAGTTGTGCCTTCGATATAATTCTATTTACGACAATTTCTACATCTACATCTACATCTATACTCCGCGAGCCACCTTACGGTGTGTGGCGGAGGGTACTTATTGTACCACTATCTGATCCCCCCTTCCCTGTTCCATTCACGAATTGTGCGTGGGAAGAACGACTGCTTGTAAGTCTCCGTATTTGCTCTAATTTCTCGGATCTTTTTGTTGTGATCATTACGCGAGATATATGTGGGCGGTAGTAATATGTTGCCCATCTCTTCCCGGAATGTGCTCTCTCGTAATTTCGATAATAAACCTCTCCGTATTGCGTAACGCCTTTCTTGAAGTGTCCGCCACTGGAGCTTGTTCAGCATCTCCGTAACGCTCTCGCGCTGACTAAATGTCCCCATGACGAATCGCGCTGCTTTTCGCTGGATCATGTCTATCTCTTCTACTAATCCAACCTGGTAAGGGTCCCATACTGATGAGCAATACTCAAGAATCGGACGAACAAGCGTTTTGTAAGCTACTTCTTTCGTCGATGAGTCACATTTTCTTAGAATTCTTCCTATGAATCTCAACCTGGCGCCTGCTTTTCCACTATTTGTTTTATGTGATCATTCCACTTCAGATCGCTCCGGATAGTAACTCCTAAGTATTTTACGGTCGTTACCGCTTCCAATGATTTACCACCTATGGCATAATCGTACTGGAATGGATTTCTGCCCCTATGTATGCGCATTATATTACATTTATCTACGTTTAGGGAAAGCTGCCAGCTGTCGCACCATGCATTAATCCTCTGCAGGTCCTCCTGGAGTATGTACGAGTCTTCTGATGTTGCTACTTTCTTGTAGACAACCGTGTCATCTGCAAATAGCCTCACGAAGCTACCGATGTTGTCAACTAAGTCATTTATGTATATTGTAAACAATAAAGGTCCTATCACGCTTCCCTGCGGTACTCCCGAAATTACCTCTACATCTGCAGATTTTGAACCGTTAAGAATGACATGTTGTGTTCTTTCTTCTAGGAAATCCTGAATCCAATCACAAACCTGGTCCGATATTCCGTAAGCTCGTATTTTTTTCACTAAACGTAAGTGCGGAACCGTATCAAATGCCTTCCTGAAGTCCAGGAATACGGCATCAATCTGCTCGCCAGTGTCTACGGCACTGTGAATTTCTTGGGCAAATAGGGCGAGCTGAGTTTCACATGATCTCTGTTTGCGGAATCCATGTTGGTTATGATGAAGGAGATTTGTATTACCTAAGAACGTCATAATACGAGAACACAAAACATGTTCCATTATTCTACAACAGATTGACGTAAGCGAAATAGGCCTATAATTATTCGCATCTGATTTATGACCCTTCTTGAAAATGGGAACGACCTTCGCTTTCTTCCAGTCGCTAGGTACTTTACGTTCTTCCAGCGATCTACGATAAATTGCTGATAGAAAGGGGGCAAGTTCTTTAGCATAATCACTGTAGAATCTTAAGGGTATCTCGTCTGGTCCGGATGCTTTTCCGCTACTAAGTGATAGCAGTTGTTTTTCAATTCCGATATCGTTTATTTCAATATTTTCCATTTTGGCGTCCGTGCGACGGCTGAAGTCAGGGACCGTGTTACGATTTTCCGCAGTGAAACAGTTTCGGAACACTGAATTCAGTATTTCTGCCTTTCTTCGGTCGTCCTCTGTTTCGGTGCCATCGTGGTCAACGAGTGACTGAATAGGGGATTTAGATCCGCTTACCGATTTTACATATGACCAAAACTTTTTAGGGTTCTTGTTTGGATTGTTTGCCAATGTTTTATGTTCGAATTCGTTGAATGCTTCTCTCATTGCTCTCTTTACGCTCTTTTTCGCTTCGTTCAGCTTTTCCTTATCAGCTATGATTCGACTACTCTTAAACCTATGATGAAGCTTTCTTTGTTTCCGTAGTACCTTTCGTACATGATTGTTATACCACGGTGGATCTTTCCCCTCGCTTTGGACCTTAGTCGGTACGAACTTATCTAAGGCGTACTGGACGATGTTTCTGAATTTTTTCCATTTTTGTTCCACATCCTCTTCCTCAGAAATGAACGTTTGATGGTGGTCATTCAGATATTCTGCGATTTGTGCCCTATCACTCTTGTTAAGCAAATATATTTTCCTTCCTTTCTTGGCATTTCTTATTACACTTGTAGTCATTGATGCAACCACTGACTTATGATCACTGATACCCTCTTCCACATTCACGGAGTCGAAAAGTTCCGGTCTATTTGTTGCTATGAGGTCTAAAACGTTAGCTTCACGAGTTGGTTCTCTAACTATCTGCTCGAAGTAATTCTCGGACAAGGCAGTCAGGATAATGTCACAAGAGTCTCTGTCCCTGGCTCCAGTTCTGATTGTGTGACTATCCCATTCTATACCTGGTAGATTGAAGTCTCCCCCTATTACAATAGTATGATCACGAAACTTCTTCACGACGTTCTGCAGGTTCTCTCTGAGGCGCTCAACTACTACGGTTGCTGATGCAGGTGGTCTATAGAAGCATCCGACTATCATATCTGACCCACCTTTGATACTTAACTTAACCCAGATTATTTCACATTCGCATTCGCTAATAACTTCACTGGATATTATTGAATTCTTTACTGCTATAAATACTCCTCCACCATTGGCGTTTATCCTATCCTTGCGGTATATATTCCATTCTGTGTCTAGGATTTCGTTACTGTTCACTTCCGGTTTTAACCAACTTTCCGTTCCTAATACTATATGCGCACTATTTCCTTCAATAAGAGATACTAATTCAGGAACCTTGCCCTGGATACTCCTGCAGTTTACCAAAATTACGTTAACTTTTCCTGTTTTTGGTCTCTGAGGACGGACGTTCTTTATCAACGATGATAATGTCCTCTCTGGTAAGCCGTCAGGTATTTAATAGCTAATCACTCGTATCTGTCAAAGGCCGCTGGTAATGAAGGTGACATTCAACTACTAAATAACACAAAGATTTTGGTATCACAGAGTAATTCCTTGCGAGAATTCCTAAAGTACACTACTGGCCAATAAAACTGCTACACCACGAAGATGACGTGCTACAGACGCGAAATTTAACCGACAGGAAGAAGATGCTGTGATATGAAAATGATTAGCTTTTCAGAGCATTCACGCAAGGTTGGTGCCGGTGGCGACACCTACAACGTGCTGACATGAGGAACGTTTCCAACCGCTTTCTCAAACACAAACAGCAGTTGACCGGCGTTGCCTGGTGAAACGTTCTTGTGATGCCTCGTGTAAGGAGGAGAAATGCGTACCATCACGTTTTCGACTTTGATAAAGGTCGTATTGTAGCCTACCGTGATTGCGGTTTATATCACGACACTGCTGCTCGCGTTGGTCGAGATCCAATGACTGTTAGTAGAATATGGGATCGGTGGCTTCAGGAGGGTAATACGGAACGCCGTGCTGCATCCCAACGGCCTCGTATCACTAGCAGTCGAGATGACAGGCATCTTATCTGCATGGCTGTAACGGATCGTGCAGCCATGTCTCGATCCCTGAGTCAACAGATGGGGACGTTTGCAAGACAACAACCATCTGCACGAACAGTTCGACGACGTTTGCAGCAGCATGGACTATCAGCTCGGAGACCATGGCTGCAGTTACTCTTGACGCTGCATCACAGACAGGAGCGCCTGCGATGGTGTACTCAACGACGAACCTGGGTGCATCAATGGAAAAACGTCATTTTTTCGGATGAATCCAGGTTCTGTTTACAGCATCATGATGGTCGCATCCGTGTTTGGCGACATCGCGGTGAACGCAAATTGGAAGCGTGTATTCGTCATCGCCATACTGTCGTATCACCCGGCGTGATGGTATGGAGTGCCATTGGTTACACCTCTCGGTCACCTCTTGTGCGCATTGATGGCACTTTGATCAGTGGACGTTACATTCCAGATGTGTTACGACGCCTGGCTCTACCCTTCATTCGATCGCTGCGAAACCGTGCATTTCAGCAGGATAATGGACGACTACATGTTGCAGGTCCTGTACGGGCCTTTCTGGATACAGACAATGTTCCACTGCTGCCCTGGCCAGCACATTCTCCAGATCTCTCACCTATTGAAAACGTCTAGTCAATGGTGGCCAAGCAACTGGCTCGTCACAATACGCCAGTCACTACTTTTGATGAACTGTGGTATCGTGTTGAAGCTGCATGGGCTGCTGTACCTGTACACGCCATCCAAGCTCTGTTTGACTCAATGCCCAAGCGTATCAAGGCCGTTATTACGACCCTAGGTGGTTGTTCTGGGTACTGATGTCTGATGATCTATGCACCCAAATTGCGTGAAAATGTAATCGCATGTCAGTTCTAGTATAATATATTTGTTCAATGAATACCTGTTTATCATCTGCATTTCTTCTTGGTATAGCAATTTTAATGGCCAGTAGTGTATTACAAGTTACAAATATTTTATGAAATACAAATAAGGACAATGTAACCTGGGTAACAATATCTTGGCTGAATTCGCATACAGGAGTGTAATGGAGGCCTACAAACTTTGTGTGTGCATTAACACATTACCCCTGCCTATTACGATAAAATATTGTTCAGGAATGAGAGCCCTTGATACAGGTCACACATACAAGCTGTGGCTGTGTATGGAGACAAGGCGAGAGTGCAAGCTGGGAGGGGTCAAATTAATTAGAGAAGTCGCTAGTGCTCCAGTGCTGCAAATGCATTACCAACTGCGGGAATGGCCACGCGCCGACAGCTCGGAGCAAAGGGATGATGTTGCATCTGCTCTCAGTGGCGGTGTGCGCCTGTGGATGAAGACACGACCTAAATAGCACAAGCGTAAAACGACAAACAATATCGACTATTGTCTCCAAGTAGTAACAGTCTGGACTACTGTGACACTAATACTTCTGGCTTTTGCGATCACCTTCACTCTGGCTGACTAGAAGTAAAGAACTCGAACGTTCACTCAGTCTATCCAGAAGCAAAACACGACCTGTCTCTCCGTCCATCCAGAAGCGAATCCACTGAGCTCCTCACTTTGCCTTCACGCAGAAAGATTAGCGCTTTGTACCCACCACACGGGAAACTCTCCAATCGTGGGAGGACACACAAACAGCTGCCAATCATACTCTTAGATTCTGTCACTCCTTTCCCCTCCTAACCATTACAACAAATTTTCCTCCTACTGCGGATCGTCCCGCCAAATTCGGAGTGTGCTCTTTTGCGCCAACACAGGTTATACCGGTCCACCAATCAGATCGTGTTTTTTGGCCTATGCGCGGGAAAGCATAAGCCTGAAACTGCCTACGGCCGTTTGCCGGCAGTGGTTAATATGGGCGTCGTACTGTTCACCACGGAGGACACAGACATTACAATTCTCCGAACCGACGCAGACAATGCAACCATCCTGCGTCGGGTGGTAGGCAAGTGGACCCAGTGCACTAAAACAAGTTGCGCCATCCCCAATGCTGCCCACTTCCCACACGCTCTGCTCGCCTCGCTACAAAAGGCGAAAACGCCGGGCACCTCCGTGGTTCGACTAACGGGTCGTACTCCGCTCTTGTCGCCCAGACAGCTGTGCCCACGCATAGTAAAGTGCGCCAGCCTTGTCACCCAGTTTTTATCTAAAGAAAATCAAAGCTCTCATTCCATTTTCATTACACCAATGGCCTTAATTGGCCACAACCAATCGGGAGCTTAACGAGAAAAAGTTCAATCAAGGTGAAAAATGGAAGTTGACAAGGCACGAGAGCTTGGCGGCTTTCAGTATGAGCAAATTAAGCGTTTCCATTTTACTACGCGCAAGCACACTGCTGCCTCCCTAACGGAGGACTAATCGTAACGAAGCAGTGCCCAAATAACGTAACCACTTTAGCTCATGCACGATATCTACATAAACAACCAAAAGACATTTCAGACCCATTGGCACCTATTTTCAAACTGTAAATATAATATCAACTTGTGAGTATGCGCCCAACTACAAGAATTCTACCCTCAAGAACTATCCTGATTATCTGAGAGATCAGCATTTTGAAAGCCAAAGTCGCTGAGATGCGAAGAAAAATTAGAAATTGCATTATGAGATTCACAGATGTGCCAGTATTTTCTGCCGGAGATGGCCTATTTGAGGTCTTACATCAGAACCTCTTCGGGTCTCAAACGCAACTCAGCTTTCTCACGGGTGCAATACGAAATGTAACTTAGACACTTAAGTAGAGAGGGGCTTCAATAACTGGGACGCTTGAAGCATCATTTCAGTTGCCAAAGAAGACGACGAGTTTACCAAAGAAAGTTTTAACAACTTACAGATCTCACTTCAGAAAATTAAATCAGTTAGGCAATGTAATGTCAACGCCAATATTTTGTGTCGCCAGTGTATAAGACAGTGCTCATGATTTATGAAGTAATGAATATTTTTCCAGAAATAACTTTTATGCCTATATGTGAGAACTGAGAAAAGACTTATTATTATATTGTAACTTATCACTATATTGTGAAATAACAAAAATATGTTTTATTATTTTCATAACCAGTTTCCTACAAAGAATAATCATAGAACAAAAGGTAATAACACTAATTGTCTGTGAAATTTTTCTTTCATCTATTGTTCTCTATGATGTATGGAGCGGATGAGATCGAAGATAAGCTGAGGTCTGTTCTTTTAAACATTGTGAAAGACAGTCATAAATGATCAAAAGAAAAATATAACGTACAATTTACGAAATGGAATTCTAGTGTACGGACTTTTATTTGTAACCAGATAACCAACTATGCATGTTTTAAGTTTTGTGTCCGCAACAGTCCAGACTGTGCTTTGTCTGCCGCCATAACGTGAGCCTATGGAGCGGCAATTTCAAACTGCAGAAATAATCAGACATTAATTCTTTCGATCGATATTGCAATATGTGAACTCCGAGGACAAGAACCTACAGGAATTTATTATTTTCCTATTCTAACAGTGAAAATAACATTCAGTAGAACAATCCTAGACTTTACGCAAATGAAACAATTTTTATGGCTGGTGCATAAGATTAATTTTTCTCACAATCATTTGTCAGTGACTTTAAATAAAAATATTTACGACACCAGTGTTGTTATGAGTAGAAGTTGTGGTGTGATATATTAATTATTTGGTGCATACATTATACTGTCAAGTACTGGATTACTGAAACACCATTTCGATATTTATTTGTAGTGATACGGTATCACAAAAGAATTCATTAAAGTCGGGCTCAGCAGCACATAATTTCCGTTGTGTATGCAGTGGGGACTTGAGGCAACAGCATGCTCATTGTACTCGAAGCAGCCGCACGATACACAGCCATGCCGTACAGGAGGAGGATATACAGGAGAAGGTCGAGGCTTCCAGTCTACAAGGGCGTCGATTCTTTCACTTTCACTCCAAATCAAGTTGCACAAGAAGAGCTTCTTACTGGTCCAATTACTTTTGTTGGATGCAAGATTAATTTTTCTTGTACTACTACAGAAGTTGTGACTGGTAATTCATGGCTTACTTTGGCAATTGTAAGAGGTTCAGACAAGCCTTTAGCAGGACTGGAGTCATATTATGATAGAGATATTATAGCTTACCGTACGTTCTCCATTGGTGTACAGGGAGATAGGAATTATGGTACTGCTGTTGTTCATACAGACAAGCCATTTTCTTTGTACACTAGGAACAGAAGACGAGTTAATTCAAATGAGAGAATTAATGTATGGTGTAAGATTGATGCTGTATTAACCAAATATATTAAAGTTCAAGGTGATATTACTATTTATTACCATTCATAATAAAGATCCCATCCAAAAAAAATATCTTATCAGCTACTGAAGCATCTTTCTTCTGTTGGGTGCGGGAGTTCCGACTCCTGGGCAGGTGGGTGGGTATTACAGCATGGCTGCTATTCTTTCAGATAATACTGTTATTCTTGCTGCTACATTTTTATACGCTTTGCAATAACACGTGCAAACCACCACAACAACGTTAAACAGGACCCCAAAACCAATTACAGCAAGGAGATTCTTCGATTAGTTCCCTCATGTTTCTTCTTAGTAGT